>NC_053023.1:271544225-271684740 GCF_003073215.2 Triticum urartu
ATAGCAAGGCACACATCAGGTCTGGTACACAGCATTGCATACATGATAGAGCCTATTGCTGAAGCATAGGGAACATCTTTCATTTTCTCTCTATCTTCTGCAGTGGTCGGGCATTGAGTCTGACTGAACTTCACACCTTGTAACACAGGCAAGAACCCTTTCTTTGCTTGATCCATTTTGAACTTCTTCAAAATCTTGTCAAGGTATGTGCTTTGTGAAAGTCCAATTAAGCGCCTAAATCTATCTCTATAGATCTTTATGCCTAATATGTAAGCAGCTTCACCGAGGTCTTTCATTGAAAAACTCTTATTCAAGTATCCCTTTATGCTATCCAGAAATTCTATATCATTTCCAATCAGTAATATGTCATCCACATATAATATTAGAAGTGCTACAGAGCTCCCACTCACTTTATTGTAAATACAGGCTTCTCCGAAAGTCTGTATAAAACCAAATGCTTTGATTACAGTATCAAAGCATTTATTCCAACTCCGAGAGGCTTGCACCAGTACATAAATGGATCGCTGGAGCTTGCATACTTTGTTAGCTCCCTTTGGATCGAAAAAACCTTCCGGTTGCATCATATACAACTCTTCTTCCAGAAATCCATTCAGGAATGCAGTTTTGACATCCGTCTGCCAAATTTCATAATCATAAAATGCGGCAATCACTAACATGATTCGGATAGACTTAAGCATCGCTACGGGTGAGAAAGTCTCATCGTAGTCAACCCCTTGAACTTGTCAAAAACCTTTTGCGACAAGTCGAGCTTTGTAGACAGTAACATTACCATCAGCGTCAGTCTTCTTCTTGAAGATCCATTTATTCTCAATTGCTTGCCGATCATCGGGCAAGTCAACCAAAGTCCATACTTTGTTCTCATACATGGATCCCATCTCAGATTTCATGGCTTCAAGCCATTTTGCGGAATCTGGGCTCACCATCGCTTCTTCATAGTTCGTAGGTTCATCATGATCTAGCAGCATGATTTCCAGAACAGGATTACCGTACCACTCTGGTGCGGATCTCGCTCTGGTTGATCTACGAGGTTCAGTAGTATCTTGTTCTGAAGTTTCATGATCATCATCATTAGCTTCCTCACTAATTGGTATAGGTGTCGCAGAAACAGTTTTCTCTGATGTTCTACTTTCCAATAAGGGAGCAGGTACAGTTACCTCGTCAAGTTCTACTTTCCTCCCACTCACTTCTTTCGAGAGAAACTCCTTCTCTAGAAAGGATCCATTCTTAGCAACGAATGTCTTGCCTTCGGATCTGTGATAGAAGGTGTACCCAACAGTCTCCTTTGGGTATCCTATGAAGACACATTTCTCCGATTTGGGCTCGAGCTTATCAGGTTGAAGCTTTTTCACATAAGCATCACAGCCCCAAACTTTAAGAAACGACAACTTTGGTTTCTTGCCAAACCATAGTTCATAAGGCGTCGTCTCAACGGATTTTGATGGTGCCCTATTTAACGTGAATGCGGCCGTCTCTAAAGCATAACCCCAAAACGATAGCGATAAATTAGTAAGAGACATCATAGATCGCACCATATCCAGTAAAGTACGATTACGACGTTCGGACACACCATTACGCTATGGTGTTCCGGGTGGTGTGAGTTGCGAAACTATTCCGCATTGTTTCAAATGTACACCAAACTCGTAACTCAAATATTCTCCTCCACGATCAGATCGTAGAAACTTTATTTTCTTGTTACGATGATTTTCAACTTCACTCTGAAATTCTTTGAACTTTTCAAATGTTTCAGACTTGTGTTTCATTAAGTAGATATACCCATATCTGCTTAAGTCATCTGTGAAGGTGAGAAAATAACGATATCCGCCACGAGCCTCAATATTCATCGGACCACATACATCGGTATGTATGATTTCCAATAAATCTATTGCTCTCTCCATAGTACCGGAGAACGACATTTTAGTCATCTTGCCCATGAGGCATGGTTCGCAAGTACCAAGTGATTCATAATCAAGTGGTTCCAAAAGTCCATCAGTATGGAGTTTCTTCATGCGCTTTATACCTATATGACCTAAACGGCAGTGCCACAAATAAGTTGCACTATCATTATCAACTCTGCATCTTTTGGCTTCAACATTATGAATATGCGTGTTACTACTATCGAGATTCATCAAAAATAGACCACTCTTCAAAGGTGCATGACCATAAAAGATATTACTCATAAAAATAGAACAACCATTATTCTCTGATTTAAATGAATAATCGTCTCGCATTAAACAAGATCCAGATATAATGTTCATGCTCAACGCTGGCACCAAATAACAATTATTTAGGTCTAATATTAATCCCGAAGGTAGATGTAGAGGTAGCATGCCGACCGCGATCACATCGACTTTGGAACCGTTTCCCACGCGCATCGTCACCTCGTCCTTTGCCAGTGTTCGCTTAATCCGTAGTCCCTGTTTCGAGTTGCAAATATTAGCAACTGAACCAGTATCAAATACCCAGGTGCTACTACGAGCTCTAGTAAGGTACACATAAATAACATGTATATCACATATAGCTTTGTTCACCTTGCCATCCTTCTTATCCGCCAAATACTTGGGGCAGTTCCGCTTCCAGTGACCAGTCTGCTTGCAGTAGAAGCACTCAGTTTCAGGCTTAGGTCCAGACTTGGGTTTCTTCTCCTGAGCAGCAACTTGCTTGCCGTTCTTCTTGAAGTTCCCCTTCTTCTTCCCTTTGCCCTTTTTCTTGAAACTAGTGGTCTTGTTAACCATCAACACTTGATGCTCCTTCTTGATTTCTACCTCCGCAGCTTTCAGCATTGCGAAGAGCTCGGGAATTGTCTTGTTCATCCCTTGCATATTATAGTTCATCATGAAGCTCTTGTAGCTCGGTGGCAGTGATTGGAGAATTCTGTCAATGACGCAATCATCTGGAAGATTAACTCCCATCTGAATCAAGTGATTATTATACCCAGACATTTTGAGTATATGCTCACTGACAGAACTGTTCTCCTCCATCTTGCAGCTGTAGAACTTATTGGAGACTTCATATCTCTCAATCCGGGCATTTGCTTGAAATATTAACTTCAACTCCTGGAACATCTCATATGCTCCATGACGTTCAAAACGTCGTTGAAGTCCCGATTCTAAGCCGTAAAGCATGGCACACTGAACTATTGAGTAGTCATCAGCTTTGCTCTGCCAGACGTTCATAACATCTGGTGTTGCTCCAGCAGCAGGCCTGGCACCCAGCGGTGCTTCCAGGACGTAATTCTTCTGAGCAGCAATGAGGATAATCCTCAAGTTACGGACCCAGTCCGTGTAATTGCTACCATCATCTTTCAACTTTGCTTTCTCAAGGAACGCATTAAAATTCAACGGAACAACAGCACGAGCCATCTATCTACAATCAACATAAACAAGCAAGATACTATCAGGTACTAAGTTCATGATAAGTTTAAGTTCAATTAATCAAATTACTTAAGAACTCCCACTTAGATAGACATCCCTCTAATCCTCTAAGTGATCACGTGATCCAAATCAACTAAACCATAACCGATCATCACGTGAGATGGAGTAGTTTTCAATGGTGAACATCGCTATGTTGATCATATCTACTATATGATTCACGCTCGACCTTTCGGTCTCTGTGTTCCGAGGCCATATCTGCATATGCTAGGCTCGTCAAGTTTAACCTGAGTATTCTGCGTGTGCAAAACTGGCTTGCACCCGTTGTAGATGGACGTAGAGCTTATCACACTCGATCATCACGTGGTGTCTGGGCACGACGAACTTTGGCAACGGTGCATACTCAGGGAGAACACTTCTTGATAATTTAGTGAGAGATCATCTTATAATGCTATCGTCAATCAAAGCAAGATAAGATGCATAAAAAGATAAACATCACATGCAATCAATATAAGTGATATGATATGGCCATCATCATCTTGTGCTTGTGATCTCCATCTCCGAAGCACCGTCATGATTACCATCGTCACCGGCGTGACACCTTGATCTCCATCGTAGCATCGTTGTCGTCTCGCCAATCTTATGCTTCCACGACTATCGCTACCGCTTAGTGATAAAGTAAAGCATTACATCGCGATTGCATTGCATACAATAAAGCGACAACCATATGGCTCCTGCCAGTTGCCGATAACTCGGTTACAAAACATGATCATCTCATACAATAAAATTCATCATCATGCCTTGACCATATCACATCACAACATGCCCTGCAAAAACAAGTTAGACGTCCTCTACTTTGTTGTTGCAAGTTTTATGTGGCTGCTACGGGCTTAAGCAAGAACCAATCTCACCTACGCATCAAAACCACAACGATAGTTTGTCAAATAGACTCCGTTTTAACCTTCGCAAGGACCGGGCGTAGCCACACTCGGTTCAACTAAAGTTGGAGAGACAGTCGCCCGCAAGCCACCTATGTGCAAAGCATGTTGGGGGAACCGGTCTCGCATAAGCGTACACGTAATGTTGGTCCGGGTCGTCTCGTCCAACAATCCCGCCGAACCAAAGTATGACATGCTGGTAGGCAGTATGACTTATATCGCCCACAACTCACTTGTGTTCTACTCGTGCATATAACATCAACATATAAAACCTAGGCTCGGATGCCACTGTTGGGGAACGTAGTAATTTCAAAAAAATTCCTACGCACACGCAAGATCATGGTGATGCACAGCAACGAGAGGGGAGAGTGTTGTCTACGTACCCACGCAGACCGACTGCGGAAGCGTTGACACAACGTAGAGGAAGTAGTCGTACGTCTTCCCGATCCGACCGATCCAAGCACCGTTACTCCGGCACCTCCGAGTTCTTAGCACACGTACAGCTCGATGACGATCCCCGGGCTCCGATCTAGCAAAGCGTCAGAGAAGAGTTTCGTCAGCACGACGGCGTGGTGACGATCTTGATGTACTACCGTCGCAGAGCTTCGCCTAAGCACTGCTACAATATAATCGAGGTGGAATATGGTGGCAGGGGGCACCGCACACGGCTAAGGAACGATCTCAATGATCAACTTGTGTGTCTAGAGGTGCCCCCTGCCTCCGTATATAAAGGAGCCAAGGGGGAGGGGGCCGCCGGCCAGGAGGAGGGCGCAGGAGGAGTCCTACTTCTACTGGGAGTAGGACTCCCCCCCAATCCTAGTTGGACTAGGATTCCCCGAGGGGGAAAGAGAGAGAGGGGGGGCGGCCACCTCTCCTAGTCCTAATAGGACTAGGGGAGGGGGGAGGTGCGCGGCCACCTTGGGCTGCCCCCTTCTCCTTTCCACTAAAGCCCATTAAGGCCCATATGGCTCCCGGGGAGTTCCGGTAACCTCCCGGTACTCCGGTAAAATCCCGATTTCACCCGGAACACTTCCGATGTCCAAATATAGGCTTCCAATATATCAATCTTTATGTCTCGACCATTTCGAGACTCCTCGTCATGTCCGTGATCACATCTGGGACTCCGAACTAACTTCGGTACATCAAAATGCATAAACTTATAATAACTGTCATCGTAACGTTAAGCGTGCGGACCCTATGGTTCGAGAATAATGTAGACATGACTGAGACACATCTCCGGTCAATAACCAATAGCGGGACCTGGATGCCCATATTGGCTCCTACATATTCAACGAAGATCTTTATCGGTCAGACCGCATAACAACATACGTTGTTCCCTTTGTCATCGGTATGTTACTTGCCCGAGATTCGATCGTCGGTATCCAATACCTAGTTCAATCTCGTTACCGGCAAGTCTCTTTACTCGTTCCGTAATACATCATCCCGCAACTAACTCATTAGTTGCAGTGCTTGCAAGGCTTATGTGATGTGCATTACCGAGAGGGCCCAGAGATACCTCTCCGACAATCGGAGTGACAAATCCTATTCTCGAAATACGCCAACCCAACATCTACCATTGGAGACACCTGTAGAGCTCCTTTATAACCACCCAGTTACATTGTAACATTTGGTAGCACACAAAGTGTTCCTCCGGCAAACGGGAGTTGCATAATCTCATAGTCATAGGAACATGTATGAGTCATGAAGAAAGCAATAGCAACATACTAAACGCTCGGGTGCTAAGCTAATGGAATGGGTCATGTCAATCAGATCATTCAACTAATGATGTGACCTCGTTAATCAAATAACAACACTTTGTTCATGGTTAGGAAACATAACTATTTTTGATTAACGAGCTAGTCAAGTAGAGGCATACTAGTGACACTAAGTTTGTCTATGTATTCACACATGTATTATGTTTCCGGTTAATACAATTCTAGCATGAATAATAAACATTTATCATGATATAAGGAAATAAATAATAACTTTATTATTGCCTCTAGGGCATATTTCCTTCAATAGGCCCTTGGGCATGTTTATCTGGGAGTGCCGTTTTGCTTCTCCCCTTTATCATGTGTAACACGTTTACTGTTTTGACTTCTAGTGGAGATTTCTTCTGTTCCCCAGTGCTTTGCTTGCGAGGCTCATCCTCGTCTTCGCTTGGTATATCCCGCCCCTTATGTTCGGCATTGAGCTTGCCGGACTGCTTGAAGACCCAACATTCTCTGTGGGTATGATTTGTAGGTTTATCGGGGGTGCTATGGATCTGACATATTTGGTCCAGAATTTTGTTTGGGCTGGACAGTTCATCTCTGGTGCCTTTAGAGAGCGGCATTTGCTGACCTGGCCGAGAGCTTCTAAATCTAGCGTTTACCGCCGTGCTCTTCAGGCTGTCTTCTTTATTCTGGCGCTTATTATTTTTGCTTCGTCGTGATTTCCCATTTCCATCTCTAACTTCGGATGTACTTGGGTCGCTGGTGCTGCATCGGGCTAGCCAGCTGTCCTCGCCCGCGCAAAAGCAGGTCATGGGGCTTGTTAATGCTGCCATTGTTCTCGTCTTTTCTTGGCCGAGGTGTTTGGCAAGCCATTCATCTTGGACGCTGTGTTTAAAAGCTGCCAAGGCTTCAGCGTCCGGACAGTCGACTATTTGGTTCTTTTTAGTAAGAAACTTGTTCCAAAGCTTTCGGGCTGACTCTTCGGGCTGTTGAGTTATATGACTTAAATCGTCCGCATCCGGAGGTCGGACATAAGTCCCTTGAAAATTTGCCCGAAAAGCGTCTTAGAGCTCTTCCCAACTTCCAATGGAGCTTTCGGGGAGGCTTTTAAGCCAGTGCCGAGCTGGCCCTTTGAGTTTGAGGGGTAAATACTTAATGGCGTGGAGATCATCTCCTCGAGCCATATGGATATGGAGGATATAGTCCTCAATCCAGACCCCAGGGTCTGTTGTTCCGTCGTATGCCTCTATGTTTACGGGTTTGAATCCCTCTGGAAATTCATGGTCCAGCACCTTGTCGGTGAAACATAGGGCGTGTGTGGCACCCCTGTATCTGGGTGTACTGCGTTGTTCAGATGTTTGTTGGTTGCATCGTATGCTAGAGCGCGCTTGCGTGGTCCATAGATGGATCTGGTTGCGCCGTCCTTTTGATGCGAGCCCTCGCATGGATCGCGTATTGGCTTATCTGCGGCGTTGTTTGCCACTGTATGTTGGCCGTGAGGTCGTCTATCTGGCCAGATGGCCGTTTTAATTTTTGGTTGCAGGGGATCTAAGGCCTCCTCATCGAATTCAGGTAGCAACTTCCGCTTCGGGTAGCTCTTGGTGGGGCGATTACCGCTGTACTTCGCTGCTGTGTTGAGTACTTTACTCCATCTGATTCTGAGTGTGTCTTGTGCAACCTTGAGCCTTTGCTTCTGCTTTTTTAGACTCCTTGCGGCGGCAACAAGCCTTTGACGGGCATTATGTTGCTCCGGGTGTCTATCCGGTTTGACGTCGTCCGGACTATTATCTTTGGCAGAGTCAGGTTGTTCGGTTTGATTCTCCGTGTTGCCGTGGTTCGGCGATGGTTCACCCTGCTCTAACGCTGGGTCTATATGATCGTTGTTTCTGCCGAGGTGGGATTTGGAGCGGCGCTTATGCCGCCGCTTTGACTGCTTCTCGAGGGGACAACCCTTCGTTGTGTCCTTCCGTTCCTCGTCGTCGTTTTCTTTTGGTGTGTCCACCATGTGTACGTCATGTGATGAAGTGGGCGTCCAGTGCCCTGTGGGCAGTGGTTCCTGTTCGTCTCCCGCATCGTCGTCCATACCGTTGATGTCTTCGGAGTCGAAGTCAAGCATGTCAGTTAAGTCATTGACAGTGGCTACTAAGTGGGTGGTGGGTGGGCGGCGAATTTCTTCGTCATCCGCATCCCAATCCTGCCGGACATAGTTCGGCCAGGACTCTCCTGACAAGGAGAGAGACTGTAATGAATTCAGTATGTCACCGAAGGGCGAGTGCTGAAAGATATGCGCGGAGGTGAACTCCATGATTGGCGCCCAGTCGGATTTGATAGGCACGGGCGCAGGCGGTTCGGAGTCCGTGGTCGGGGAAGGATCCGGCAGTTTGGCAACACGGCTCTCGTGAAGGGTAAGGTCGATATTCGGCTTGATCGCCGCTGAGTATACGGCCTCCGTGACGGGGTCTATCCACCCGTCCATGGATGGCGCAACTGGCTCTGAATTGAGGCTCGGAGCGGCTACCAGTGCGATCTCCTGAATACGGTCCGATGGCAGAGCTAAATCGTACCCATCGTGACCGCGTGGCGCACAAGGCCGGGGCTCGAATCCGTCGAAGATCAAGTCTCCGCGGGCATTGGCCGTGTAATTTAAGCTTCCAAACCTGATCTAGTGGCCAGGGGCGTAACTTTCGATCTGCCCCAGATGGCCAAGTGAGTTGGCCCGCAGTGCGAAGCCGCCGAACACAAAGATCTGTCCGGGGAGAAAAGTCTCACCCTAGACTGCATCACTATTGATGATCGTAGGAGCCATCAAGCCTAACGGCGATGACATAGAGGAACTCTCAATGAAAGCACCAATGTCGGTGTCAAAACCGGCGGATCTCGGGTAGGGGGTCCCGAACTGTGCGTCTAGGCAGATGGTAACAGGAGGCAGGGGACACGATGTTTTACCCAGGTTCGAGCCCTCTTGATGGAGGTAAAACCCTACGTCCTGCTTGATTTATTCTTGATAATATGGGTATTACAAGAGTAGATCTACCACAAGATCAGAGAGGCTAAACCCTAGAAGCTAGCCTATGGTATGATTGTATGTTGTGATTGTCGTACGGACTAAAACCCTCCAGTTTATATAGACACCGGAGGGGGCTAGGGTTACACAAGGTCGGTTACAAAGGAGGAGATATCCATATCCGTACTGCCTAGCTTGCCTTCCACGCCAAGTAGAGTCCTATCCGGACACGGGACGAAGTCTTCAATCTTGTATCTTCATAGTCCAACAGTCCGGCGAAAGCATATAGTCCGGCTGTCCGGAGACCCCCTAATCCAGGACTCCCTCAAACATGAATATGCTTTGTGAGTAGTTGCGTTTGTTCCTGAGGACATGGGAGAAGTCTTGCTATTAGTAGTCATGTGAATTTGGTATTCGTTCGATATTTTGATGAGATGTATGTTGTCTCTCCTCTAGTGGTGTTATGTGAACGTCGGCTACATAGCACTTCAGCATTATTTGGGCCTAGAGGAAGGCATTGGGAAGTAATAAGTAGATGATGGGTCCTGATGAGCACCTAATATATGTTGATGAAGTTTGTGGATTATTTAAGCTTGCAGGTGTACCCAGAGATGTTGTTAAGAATAAGGTCTTCCCTTTATCTTTGAAGGGAGATGCATCGACATGGTATAGGCTATGTGATGATACGGGGTCATGGAATTACAAACGGTTGAAATTAGAATTTCATCAGAAGTTTTATCCTATACATCTTGTTCATCGTGATCGCAATTATATATATAATTTTTGGCCTCGCGAAGGAGAAAGCATCGCTCAAGCTTGGGGGAGGCTTAAATCAATGTTATATTCATGCCCCAATCATGAGCCCTCAAGAGAGATGATTATTCAAAATTTATATGCTCGGCTTTCTGATAACAATCGCACCATGCTCGATACTTCTTGTGCTGGCTCTTTTATGATGAAGACTATTGAATTCAAATAGGATTTATTGGAAAGAATTAAACGCAACTCTAAAGATTGGGACCTCGATGAAGGTAAAGAGTCAGGTATGACACCTAAGTTTGATTGTGTTAAATCTTTTATGGATACCGATGTTTTCCATAAATTTAGCACTAAATATGGATTTGACTCTGAGATAGTAGTTTCTTTCTGTGAATATTTTGCTACTTATGTTGATATCCCCAAGGAGAAGTGGTTTAAATATCATCCTCCCATAGAAGTAAAAGTAGCTGCACCTATTAAAGTTGAAGAAAAGACTATCACTTATAATGATCCAATTGTTCCTACTTCTTATGTTGAGAAACCACCTTTTCCTGTTAGGATAAAGGATCATGCTAAAGCTTCAACTGTGGTTCGTAAAAGCAATATTAAAACTTATGCACCTCCTGAGTAAATTAAAGTTGAACCTAATACTGCTATTGTTAAAGATCTTTTGGCTGATAATATTGATGGGCATGTTATTTATTTCTGTGATGAAACTGCTAGAATTGCTAAACCTTGTGCTAAAGATAAACCTAGACCTGTGGTAGGCATGCCTGTTATTTCTGTTAAAATAGGAGATCATTGTTATCATGGCTTATGTGATATGGGTGCCAGTGCTAGTGCAATACCTATTGGCCTATATAGAGAAATTATGCATGATATTGCACCTGTTGAGTTAGAAGAAATTGATGTCACAATTAAACTTGCTAATAGAGATACTATTTCACCAATGGGAATTGTTAGAGATGTTGAAGTCTTGTGTGGGAAAACTAAATATCCTGCTGATTTTCTTGTTCTTGGTTCCCCACAAGATAGCTTTTGTCCCATTATATTTGGTAGACCCTTCTTAAACACTGTTAATGCTAAGATAGATTGCAAAAAGGATGTTGTTACTATCGGTTTAGATGATATGTCTCATGAATTTAATTTCTCTAAATTTAGTAGACAACACCGTGAAGAAGAATTACCTAGTAAGGATGAAATTATTGGTCTTGCTTCTATTGTCGTACCTCCTAGTGATCCTTTAGAACAATATTTGCTGGACCATGAAAATGATATGTTTATGAATGAAAGAAGGGAAATAGATGAAGTATTCTTTAAACAAGAACCTATTCTAAAACACAATTTGCCTGTTGAAATCCCAGGGGATCCTCCTCCACCCAAGGGTGATCCCGTGGTTGAGCTTAAACCGTTGCCTGATACTCTTAAATGTGCTTATCTTGATGAGAAAAAGATATATCCTGTTATTATTAGCGCTAACCTTTCAGAGCATGAAGAAGAGAGATTATTGAAAACTCCAAAGAAGCACCGTGCTGCTATTGGGTATACTATTGATGATCTTAAGGGCATTAGTCCCACTCTATGTCAACATAAAATAAATTTGGAAGAAGATGCTAAACCAGTTCGTGATCATCAACGACGACTGAATTCTAAAATAAAAGACGTGGTAAGAAAGGAGATACTAAAGCTCCTTGAGGCAGGTATAATCTATCCCGTTGCTAATAGTCAGTGGGTGAGTCCTGTCCATTGTGTCCCTAAGAAGGGAGGTATTACTGTTGTTCCTAATGATAAAGATGAATTGATTCCTCAAAGAATTATTACAGGTTATAGGATGGTAATTGATTTCCGCAAATTAAATAAAGCTACTAAAAATATCATTACGCCTTACCTTTTATCGATCAAATGCTAGAAAGATTATCCAAACATACACATTTTTGCTTTCTAGATGGTTATTCTGGTTTCTCTCAAATACCTGTGTCAGCCAAGGATCAATCAAAGACTACTTTTACTTGTTCTTTTGGTACTTTTGCTTATAGACGTATGCCTTTTGGTTTATGTAATGCACCTGCTACCTTTCAAAGATGCATGATGGCTATATTCTCTGACTTTTGTGAAAAGATTTGTGAGGTTTTCATGGACGATTTCTCCGTCTATGGATCTTCTTTTGATGATTGCTTGAGCAACCTTGATCGAGTTTTGCAGAGATGTGAAGAAACTAATCTTGTCTTGAATTGGGAAAAGTGCCACTTTATGGTTAATGAAGGTATTGTCTTGGGGCATAAAGTTTCTGAAAGAGGTATTGAAGTTGATAAAGCCAAGGTTGATGCTATTGAAAAGATGCCATGTCCCCAGGACTTCAAGGGTATAAGAAGTTTCCTTGGTCACGCCGGTTTTTATAGGAGGTTCATTAAGGACTTCTCAAAAATTTCTCGGCCTCTGACTAATTTATTACAAAAAGATATACCATTTGTCTTTGATGATGATTGTGTAGAAGCATTTGAAATACTTAAGAAAGCATTGATCTCTGCACCTATTGTTTAGCCCACCTGATTGGAATTTACCCTTTGAAATTATGTGTGATGCTAGTGATTATGTTGTAGGTGCTGTTCTAGGGCAAAGAGTTGATAATAAATTAAATGTTATTCAATATGCTAGTAAAACCCTAGACAATGCTCAAAGAAATTATGCTACTAATGAAAAAGAATTCTTAGCAGTTGTATTGGCTTGTGATAAGTTCAGACCTTATATTGTTGATTCTAAAGTAACTATTCACACCGATCATGCTGGTATTAAATATCTTATGGAAAAGAAAGATGCTAAACCTAGACTTATTAGATGGGTTGCAGGACGACCGGATTAGCGGAGGTTCCGATGGCAACAGTATTTCGGACCCCCTCGATCTGTCAAACCGGGTCGCTATCTTCATGGCCGGTACACAATCAGCACACCACTCATCAACCGTCGCGGCAATGCTCTCCGGTTCAGTGACAGCAACGCCAGCGGGAGCAGGGGGCTCTGCGCTGCCTCCGACTCAAGTTCTGTCTGATTTGTTCGACACTTTGGCAACATTGATGGCCGCGGAGGTGGACACAGCAGTCTGGGACCAGCACAATGCAGAGATTGCAAAGGTGAAAGATTAGAGAACTCAGGCTAAAGCGGACCTAGCAACAGATAACACTAGGATGGCTACGGAACGGGCCGAGTTGGAAGCTCAGGCCTACCGGCTTAGGCTGGATCAGAATGCCTCAGAGGAAGTCATGAGAAGAAGATACCGGTCGCATCTCCCGCAGGGTTATGATCCAAGAAATCTCTTCAACACGCCAGGAGCAGGAACTAGTAACCAGCCAGTGTTAAACCGGACGGAGGCGCCGGGAACAGGAGCGCCGGTTCAGCCGCACACGATGGAGCCGCCTCGTCAAAACAACATTGTGCCGCAGTATGTTCCGACGCCCCCGGGGCATTACTCCAAACCGTTGGACAACATTGTGGCCGCCGCTTCACGATTGGCAGCCCTCCCAACCGACGACAAGTCACCAGTTTCGATTGAGGCACGACGGGCCAGAGAGCTCCTTCAAACAACTTTAAACCAGCAGCGGGCTTATTCGCATAGTCGCGAGAGGATTCATTCCACCCCCCGCCCGAGCCAGAGCTACAACAGGCACGTTGAGGATGAACCGGCCGTGTCAAGCAGTGCACGTCGCCGTAACTCGCCGTGAGGGCACAACCCGGCAGGTAGAGGTGCTAATGCGCAGGATGTGGTGGATCATGGTCGTGCACGTCAAGAGGCCGAGTTAGTAGCTCTGCATGGAGCTCGTCAACCTACTCCGGTTCACCCTACCGCTTCAGTGGAGCCAGGTATGGTCTTCAGTTCCTTAGGGGTGCCATGTCTCACCCCCGCTTTACGTAATGTGCGACTGCCCAAGGATTTTAAAGGCCCTTGTAAGGTGCCCAATTACACCGCCGATTTGCAACCAGAGGCATGGGTTGAAAGCTACGAGATGGCAATGGAGACGTTAAATGTGGATGAAGCGGTGTGTGCTAAATACTTCACCATGATGTTGGAGGGGACAACTCGTACTTGGTTAAAGAGCTTGCCAGCTAACTCTGTCGGATCATGGGCCGAATTAAAGCACCGGTTTATCCAGAATTTTAAGGATACTTGTAAGCAGCCTATGTCAATTGTGGACCTGGCCGCTTGTGTTCAAGAGGATGGGGAATCTACAACCCATTGGGTGAAGCGGGTCTCATCTATTCTGCATTCGTCGGATCACATCAATGCAGATACCGCAGTGTTAACATTGGAGGGCAATTGCCGGTTTCTGCCGCTCAAACAGAAGTTAGGAAGGCTCAAACATCACTGCAATGATATGTCAACGCTTATGGCCGCTTTGGTTAAATATGCCGATTCAGATAATACCAAAGACCCTAACTCAGAGGAGGACAAACCGGGGAAAGGAAAGAAAAACGGCAACACCAAGGGGCAGCAGCATAACCCGGCAGGTCATGGGAATAATGGTAAGTGCAAGGCCGACAATAGTTTGGACTTTGTGGCTAACACCAATGCTCAGGATAATGGTCGGCGTCGTAAGGGCAAGCAGCCCAGAGGGGCGGAGGTTCAGGCCCCAATCTGGAGCGCGTGTTAAATCAACCTTGTCCAAAGCATGGATCAAAGGAGAAGCGAGCGTCACATCTTTGGAAGGATTGTTATATCATGCGAGAATTCAAGAACTCCAATATGTTTCAGTACGACAATGGCCCGCCCGACGGTTCAGGAGGTGATTTTCATGGGCCGGGTTATGGAGGTGGTAGCTCCAGTTCAGGATTTCAAGGCAATCAAACCGGCCATAACAATCAGGGGAACCAGGGCAACCAGGGAGGTTAACCATCGGGGAATCAGCAGCAGTAGTCGGGTTATCAAAGCAATCCGAAGCAGTTAAATAGTGGGCAGTATCATGTCTTCACCATTAGCTTGTGCAAGCGTGATCAAAAGCTTCACAACAGGGCCGTGAACTTTGTTGAACCAGCTGTGCCTCGGTATTTGCACTGGTCTGAGCAACCCATTTTATGGAGTAGAGAGGATCACCCACCCCGGGTTGACAATCCGGGTCATCTGGCCTTAGTGGTGGCACCTCAAGTTGGGGGGGGGGTACAAGTTCACCAAGGTGTTTTGAGGTGGTGAAAATCAAGAGTCCGTATCACGCTCTGTTTGGGCGGCCGACTTATGCCAAGTTCATGGCATGGTCGTGTTATGTTTACCTGCAGCTTAAGATGCCAGGTCATAAGGGGACCATCACAGTACATGGGAGCAGGAAGATTGCTTTGGAATGCGAGGAAGGTGATGCGGCTTACGCTGAGTCGGTTTGTGCCACGGAAGAGTTGAAGTTTTATAAGGACAAAGTTGATCCGACAGACATGACTTCTTTGAAAAAGCCAACTACGGAGCATGATCCGGCATTGAAGTTTAAATCTTCCATAGACACTAAGATGTTTGATTTTGTTCCTGGCGATTCATCCAAGCAGTTCAGCATCAGCGCTAACCTGGATCCCAAATAGGAAAGCGCGCTCATCGAGTTCATCCGTGAGAACCGGGACATCTTTGCATGGAAGCCTTCTGACATGCCAGGTGTACCGAGGGAACTCGCTGAGCACACACTTAATATTGACCCTAAGTTTAAACCGGTCAGACAGTTTCTCCGCCGCTTCAACGAAGAAAGGCGCAAGGCTATTGGTGAAGAGGTAGCTCGGTTGTTGGCCGTAGGGTTTATCATGGAGGTCTTTCACCTGGAGTGGTTGACTAATCCGGTGCTGGTTCTCAAGAAAAACAGCACTTGGCGTATGTGTGTGGACTACACAGACTTGAACAAGGCTTGCCCAGCAGATCCCTTTGCCCTCCCTCGTATTGATCAGATTATTGATGCTACGACGGGTTGTGGCCGTTTGTGTTTTTTGGATGCTTATTCTGGTTATCATCAGATCAAAATGGCAGTTAAGGACCAGGAGAAGACAGCTTTTATAACTCCCTTTGGAGCCTTCTGCTATGTCTCCATGCCCTTTTTGCTCAAGAGTGCCCAGGAAACTTATCAACGCTGTGTTCAGAATTGTCTTCATAAGCAGATTGGGCACGATGTTCATGCATATGTGGATGATATTGTGATAAAGTCTAGGAAAGAGGAAAATAGATGACCTGAGAGAAACCTTTGACAACCTCCGGGTTTACAAGATGATGCTCAATCCGGACAAATGTGTCTTTGGTGTCCCGGCAGGCAAACTCTTAGGCTTTCTGGTATCAAACAGGGGCATTGAGGCTAATCCGGAAAAAAAATTCAGCAATCACGTCTTTGGCTAAACCGGCGTGTATCAATGACGTTCAACGTTTAGCCGGCCGGATTGCGGATTTGAGCTAGTTTATCAGTCGTCTTGGGGAGAAAGCAATCCCTTTATACCAGATGTTAAAGAAAACAGATGACTTTGTCTAGAGCGATGCGACTGATAAAGCGTTTGAGGATCTGAAGAGGCAGTTAGCTGAACCGCCTATGCTTGCAGCTCCGATCGATAAAGAGCCTTTACTGCTGTATGTGGCTGCTAATGCCAGGGCTGTTAGTGTGGCTTTTGTTGTGGAGCACAAGGAGGCTGGAAAGGAATATCCGGTTCAACGGCCGGTTTATTATATCAGTGAGGTGCTTATCGAATCAAAGCAGAGGTATCCACATTGGCAGAAGCAGATGTATGGGGTGTTTATGGCAAGCCAGAAGCTCAAACTTTATTTTTCAGGGTCATCCTATCACAGTGGTCAGTTCAGCCCCTCTGGGAGATATCATTCAAAATAGAGAAGCAACTGGCCGGATTGCCAAGTGGGCTATTGAGCTTGGACCTCACGGGATCAAATACACATCTCGCACAATGATCAAATCTCAAGCACTCATGGACTTCATCAATGATTGGACAGAGTTGCAGGCATCAGAGGAAAAGCCAGATAACACATATTGGACTATTCACTTTGATGGGTCCAGACAGTTGGAGGGTTCGGGGGCTGGAGTCATATTAACTTCCCCACAGGGTGACAAGTTTTGTTATGTTCTCCGTTTAATGTTCCCTTGTACTAACAATGCAGCTGAGTACGAGGCCTTAATCCACGATCTTCGGATGGCTAAGGAGATGAACTTAAGCCGGCTTAAGTGCTTCGGTGACTCGGATCTGGTGGCTCAACAGGTATCTGGCACTTGGGATTCTAAGGACCCACTCATGGCTACATATCAACGAGAGGTGGACATAGTGGCTGGTCATTTCAAGGGTTATCAAGTTGACCATATAGACTGGCGAAATAATGAAGCGGAGGACGCTTTAAGCCGCCTTGGCTCTCAGCGTAAACCGGTCCCACCAAATGTCTTCCTTGACGTATTGCATAATCCATCAGTCAAGATACCAACAGAGGAGGAGTTGGCTATTCCTGACCTAGAGGCTCAATTGGTGGCAGCTTTGCATGTTATACCGGATTGGACAATCCCATACCTGGCTTACATGAACCGGGGCGAGTTACCGGAGGATGAAACCTCAGCCCGACAGATAATCCGGCGTTCCAAGTCAATGACCATAATCAATGGGGAGTTACATCGTTACAGCGTCACAGGGGCAATTCAGCGTTGTGTCTCTCCTCAAGAGGGTTGTGAGATTTTGCGAGAAATCCATGAAGGGGATTGTGGTCACCACGCCAGTTCGAAATCTTTGGTGGCTAAAGCTTTTCTTCACGGCTTCTATTGGTTAACAGCTCATGCTGATGCTGAGGATTTGGTCAAGAGGTGCGATGGTTGTCCAAAATTTGCACGCCGCGCTCATGTTCCGGCTCAGGAGTTGAGGATGATTCCAATAACTTGGCCGTTTGCGACTTGGGGGCTCGATATGGTTGGACCCTTTAAGAGATCCAAGGACAAAAAGACCCGCCTATTAGTGGCAGTTGACAAGTTCACCAAGTGGGTGGAAGCAGAGCCAGTCAGTAAGTGTGATGCAGCCACGGCGGTTCAATTCATCAAAAAGGTGATATTCTGGTTTGGTTTCCCACACAGTATTATAACTGATAATGGTACTAATCTGTCAAAAGGTGAGATGGAGGAATTTTGCCAACGTGAGCACATCCGGCTTGATGTAGCATCAGTGGCTCACCCCCAGTCTAATGGTCAAGCTGAGAGGGCAAATCAAGAAATTTTGAGAGGTATTAAACCCCGGCTTATGGTTCCTTTAAAGTGGACGCCGAGTTGTTGGGTGGAGGAGTTACCTTTAGTGTTATGGAGCATCAACACCACACCTAACAGATCTACGGGTTACACGTCTTTCTTCATGGTTTATGGAGCAGAGGCGGTTCTTCCTAGTGACATCCGTCACGACTCGCCCCGTGTGGCGGCTTATGTTGAAGTTGATAATGAGAAGGCACGTCAGGACTCACTGGACCTGTTAGATGCGTTCGGCGATTTATCAACAAGATCTCCGATGTTATCACAGTCGCCGGGTTAAGAACAAAACTTTTCAAGAGGGTGATCTGGTGCTCTGGCTCATCCAGGATTAGACTGATATGCACAAGTTATCCCCACCTTGGGAAGGACCTTTTGTGGTCAGCAAGAATCTGCACAACGGGTCATACTACCTCATTGATGTTCGAGAGCATAAAGACTCACGTAAATCGGAGGAGGAGACCAAGCGGCCATGGAATATAGCTCTTCTTCAGCCTTACTATACTTGAGCCACAGGCTCTTCTTATGTACATATTTGTGACAATGTATATATTATATAATAAACCAGAGCCTCGAATAAAGCGGGGTCTCTGTTCTTTTTACATCATGTGTGAGCCTACAAAGAGCTTCTACTGACAAAGCGGAGTTTTGTTAAACCGGCCTCTACGGCCACACAGATATAAAGAAAATCACTAGGGGGCTTGGTCGTATCCGAACCATAGCTACACCTCTTGATTGGTTTAAAACCAAAAAGGGATATCACTAGGGGGCTTGGTTGTCTTCATACCATAGCTACACCTCTTGATAGGCTTTAAGGCCAAAAGGAAATTATGTGGAGCCAAAGAGAATCCGTTGCATTGAGCATAGTTCAAACATAGGTAACCACTGAGCATAGCTCACATATTACCTGGGGGCTCTTTGCTTCTCAAAGAACAGTGAGCTTGAACCCTTGTAATAGGCTATCAAGCCAGACTTGGAAGCCAGGTGTATTCACCTAAAACTCCGGGTTATCCTGCCTCTTTAAGTAAGCCACTCCGTCCAGGTAAACCTGGTATGACCCATCGAACGTTTGACAAGTCAATCCCATGGACCCTGAACTTGTCAAAGTTAAATCGGTGATTGGTTAAAGATTGAGGTCCATCTTAAAAGTCTTTGCAAAATGGTTTAACTCAGCAGCCTGGTAGCCCATGAAAAACCTCGATTTAGGGCCTGGCAGCCCATGAAAAGCCTTGCATATTTCTTTTGTTTTTATTGTTTTCATGATAAGGGATTCATAAATATTTTTTTGATAAACCGGTGTTCATTACAACCCGACATGACTTTCAACGCTTAGTTGTCAGTACATGATCAATTTTTAAACCGGTAGCGTACTACTCCGGTCTGGTTTTGACTAGATGTCACCAGCATTATGCAGCTATTATAGCCCAATATGGTTTCTATATGAACCGGCAAGAGGGCAAGGAGTTGACAACACTCCGGATTGGTGTTTTTTCACCTTTACCATACAAGCAGTTGGTCAACCAATGAGGTATGTCACAGATATTATTTATTTTATCTGGTTAATATAAATCTTGGTTATCCATCCAAGTTATGTATATCTTTTGGGCATCATGACCCGTCTAGTGATAAACCACTAGGATGCTTTCAAGTTCTTATATGGAGGAACACAAAGTATAATGGACTATGCATAAATAGATCCCAAAAGTGGAACAAGTTTTCCAAATATCAGGCAACACAAGCATGCTCGATGGCATGGCAGATAAAGGTGTTTCTGCTATCCTATTACAAGGAGCTTCAAAACGGCCCACAATTGAAAAATTGTTTCAAGCAGTGGCAGACTGTAGCTGATAAACCGGTCGCCGGTTTAGGACGCTTCATCGGGACGGCTTGACGATTGAGGATCATCTTGTATAGTCACCTCCTCTTTATCCCTCCCCAGATGCTGGAAATCAACCGTTAACCAATCGATTCCGGTTAAAGCTTGCAACACGGCCTCTTCACGGATAAGGCTGGAGGGGTCAATGTCTGGAGCGTAAGTATGCTTACGGATTGGAGGCACAAGTTCTTCAACATCATGGATCACGACAGGCTGTCTCTTTCCTTCAGCATCGTAAATCGGCTGGAAATGAGATAAGTCTGTGTCCTCTGCCAGTTTGCTGGCTATTGGCCGCATCTCCTTTGTCAGTCTTCGGAGATCATCATTGTTGAAGTCTGAACCGTCCTCCTTCACACCTGGATATCCTTTAATGATATCTGCCGCTTCAAGATCCGGAATCCATGCCTTGGCCCGGATTAGTGCGGTCAGCGCTCCTGCTCTTACGGCTGCCTTCTTCAGTTCTGTAATCCGGGCAGGTAGCATGGCCAGCTTCTCAAGGGTTTACTTTATCAATGATGGCGCCGGCTTGTTGTATGCTGTAGTGCAAATAGCACGCTGGGATCCAGAATATAGCTGTTCCATTAGGGTGTACGCCGCTTTAAGCTTCATCGGCATGTCAAAGCCCAGATGAGCAATACGGGTGCCTGTCATGGTTTAGTATCAGTAAACCGGTCAATGATAAGATCTTATGAATTATACAAACGACATGAGGAGGTACTTACCAAACACAGCGGACGTCATGGCATCAATCTGCCGTTTCAAGCCGGTCAGTTCGTCTACCACTGGCTTCAGGGCTGCTTCTGCGTCCTCGGCTTTCCTGGTTAAACCGGCCCTTTCTGTTTCCCAGTCAGGATGTTCCTTGTTGAAAGTCTCTTTCAATTTCTCCATAGCTGCTAGGGCATTGGTCAGCTTCTCTTTGGCTTTGGAAGCCTCTGCTTGTTGGGACTTTACGTTCTCTTGAAGATCAGCGGTTTGAGCATCCCTCTTGCTCAGCCCGGCCTGCAAAGGCGAAGATATGTCAACAACGGGATATGTATTTTCTAAGTACCAAGCGTATAACAACTTATACACTTTGTACTTGGGGGCTAATGCCTATTTGCTCTATTATCAACAAATCTCTTACAAGTCTCAAGTACAATGCAAGCATTATCCATAACACTTGGGGGCTAATGTACATCTATTCAAAACTGAAACACTGATTCAAGACCCGGTTTACCTCGCAAAACTAAACCGGCCCTTGGGGGCTACACCGATGAAAATTACAGGAATACAATGATAAAGCATCGGTTTTTGTTTTTGCTGAGGACTTGACATATTGAGGATCAACATGCAAGGATTAAGATATTACAAAGTCCCAGTTTATGATTAACATCGTAAACCGGCCCTTGGGGGCTACATGGGCTGATGTTTAGACTTTGGAATCAAGAAAGGAAAGGTGATGAAAATACCTCATAGCGTTCCTTCATCAGGTTCACCAAACCGGCTTCATAATCACAGTTTGAGTGTAGGCGGTTTAAAAAGCCGGAGTGTAGTTCTTCAGTGCTGAGATGGGCGTAGCTTGATAAGTCAGTGCTCCATTTACCCTTCTCCATGGCAGCATGCTCTTCCTTGGCACTATGTTTGGCCAAGATTACAGGATGGCCAGGAGAACTGTGACTCATACCGGTAATGATAACATCGTCTCCTTGGCCTCCAGTAGTTTTTACGGGTGATGGTGGAGTGTCAGTAGCTCTCACCGGACTAGAAGACCTATCGTCAGCCCGGATTGGATCTGTCGGTTCACTGTCAGGTATGGCAGTGTTAGCTTCTGGTTGATTATCAATATTCAGATCTTGAGGGGGTGGTTCGTCAAACGGGGCTTCTGGATTTGGACCCTCCAGTTCAGCCATCTGTTCCGGTTCACATATTTGCTCCTGTTCAAGAACCACCTGGTCTTCAGACGGATTGTTCACCCAAGCTTTTTTGCTGGGTCTGGCTTTGGCTCTACAAACAAAAATAAAAGAGGTGAAAATTAAGCATAGTATTCGAGGTATGAAAATGTTCAAAGAAAGGGTTTGAGTACTTACCCAGCTACAGTTTTGAGAGGAGGGAGTTGGGTTGCTGTTGACTCGCCAGATGATGAGGGAGGTGTCACCTGATAATTTGAATCGGACGGATTAAGAGGTTGTCGAAAATAACCTGCCTTGGGGTAAGAATTGACAGAAGGAGGTGAGACCTCAGATCGGCGCTTTCAAACCGGGGTGTCAGGTAAACCGGCCGAGGTGACCTTTTGGCCGCTGTGCCAGGTTGTACGGCGAGCTTCGTGCTGCTGCTTCTTCAAAATAAATGTTGGATCCAAGTGAGCAAGAGGATGTGAAAAGCTTACTTTCCGGATCGCTTGACGGATTTTTTGCGTTGGTAGAGAGTCTGAACCGGAGGAAAGGACAATTACCTCTACATCGTTGGCTTGGCTGCCTTCCGCACCCTCCTGATAAACATCATTGTTAATGAGATGCATAAATAGGGAACCAAGTGAATCAAGTTCTACCTCAACTTCCGGTTCATCTGTGTCGTCATCCAATTCCATGCTGATGCGTTTAGCGGCCTTCCGCTTTGAGGTTTTCTTGACGGTTTTTGTTTTGGGGCGAGAGGGCTTTGCAGCTTTCTCTACAGACTTCTTCTTCCAGAATGGATCGTCACTCTGTTTATAAACAAACAGAAGGATATTCACAGGTTGTACAATATACAAGATATCAAGTGTGAAGCGGAAAGGCAGCACTTACAGCAGTCGGTTTGTTTTTTGTGTAGAAGGGGTTCAAGCCGGTTTGGCGGCAAACAGACTCTGATTCATTCAAAATCTTCTTGACACCTTCAGTGACTTCTTCATCGGTTAATTGAATGTTGATGTGGCGTTTGGAGTCTTCTAATTCACTAGTGTACTCACACATTAAACCGGAGCGGTGGCTTAATGGCAAGATGCTCCAGGATATCCAGCAACACACAAAGGCGACACCTGATAAACCGTTGGCCATAAAGGCTCGGAGCTTGGTGAGTTGAGGGGCATATGAGGCCCGTTCTACAGCACTTAAACGTTGCGGCAGTGGATGAGTGTTGGAGAGCCGGTGGGCGCTGTAACCCGGCAGAGGATTCTCGTCTTCAGGGGAAGTATCTTTATAGTAGAACCATGTTTGGTTCCCATCTTTGGGGTGACTGTGCAGCTTGGCATGATGGAATTCAACCTCTTTCCTTTTTTGAATAGAGACGCCACCAAGTTCAGTGTTGGGTCCGTCTACAAATTCAGTGCGCCGGTTCAGATGAAAAAAATCGTGGAATAGCTCAGCAGTTGGTTCTTCTTGTAAGTACACCTCACAGAAGACTTGGAAATTGCATATATTAGACACCGAGTTGGGTCCAATGTCTTGAGGATGGAGCTGGAAACTGGCAAGCACATCCAGAAAAACTTTGACCCAGGCGGTTTGAAACCACGACCTATATGGTCAAAAAATACCACTACCTCACCCTGCTTAGGGGTAGGGGGATTCTCTGTTCCTGGAACTTGCCACCGGATCTCATTATTTTTGGGCAAAGTGCCAATCCTGACCATTCCGTTAAGCTGTTCTTCGGTAACCCGGGAAGGAGCCCAGTTGCAAGCACAAAACTGTTTGGCCATTGCAGACAAAAAGCTGAAAGGAAATACCGGTTTACATATCATTCTTGGTGATACATAAGATGCGACGGAGCAACGACATACAAGTATGTAAATTGTGCAAACCGGAGGCTGATACTATAATGAATGACAAGGCAATATCAGAACAAAGGAATGCACATACTATTAAACCGGAGTATAACAAGGGAGGTAAAAGGCTTGTCCGGTTCACCAGAGGGCTAATGGTATATGATAGATTGCTTTTACAAAGGTAAACCGCCTATGTGGTAAAGGGGATACAGATCTAAGGCAAGAATGACTAAGTAAGGTAAAAACGGATTTCATAAGGTTGCAGTGAAATTTTGGATCTACCATAAGACAGGAAAATAAAAGGATTTAGACCTAAAAGGTTGATCTCGAAGCAATTCACAAGGGACCAGATCAGTGTTTTATGCGCATAAAGTTTGTTTTGGTAACAGAAGATAAGCCATTACGTGGAATACATCAGGTTTGAAGTTTTTGTCCATGTACTAAGAAGAAACAAGGGAAGAACAGCGCCGGAGTCTCGATGAACTTCGACGAACAAGTAAACCCTAGATAGATCTACAACGGAGAAAGGAAGGGACTTACAGTGGCTGTTGAAACAACGGAGGTATGCCGCGGTCCTCTGGTACAACCAGGTTGATGCAGCGGCCGGCAGAGAGACGGAGGCGAAGCTCGGGGATGGCGGCGGCGCTCAGGAGCAGAGATGTCGCAAGGAGGAAGAAGAAGTGAAGGAGACGAATGGGAAAAAGATGAAGGGCCCATGGTCCTATTTATAAGGTGAAGCAATAAGCGACAAGTGCGGGAATCGAGGAGCTCAAAATGGATAGTTAATAAGGATGTCACCTCGATGGTTGGATATTCATTAATGAAGGGAATCTTCGGCTTCAATGAATAGATGACGCCAGGGCGGTTTACGACGGATCTAAAGGATGACATCATGGCGGTTTACCAGATCTATAAGAAGGTGACAGGGCAAAAAAATTCTAAGTATTGAAGATTGACATGAACAAGTTCAAATCAATCTGGGGCCTAATGTTGGGGATATGATTAGTGGAGGCAAACCGGCTAGGACTGGCCGGGTTAGCTCCATGAAGGTAGAAGCTCATGAGGACATGAAGATGGTGGCGCTTTACGAAGGCCCAAGGCCCAAAGGCGGGTTAAAGCCTGTAGATGTAAACCGACCCTGCCATGTAACTTGTATTGTAAGTTAGAGGAATAGAGACCGAGCCGGACACATCTATGATCCGGCCTCGGGACTCTGTAAACCAGCGGGTGTCAACCTATGTATATAAAGGGACGACCCGGCTGCGGTATGAGGACAACAGACAACAACTCGAGAGCCAGGCAAAGCGGATTTGCTCCCTGGTCATCGAAACCCTAGCAATACCAATCACAACTAGACGTAGGATTTTACCTTCATCGAAGGGGCCAAACTAGTATAAAACCCCTCGTGTCCCCTTGTCCGGTTTAACCCCTTTAAGCTAACCCATAGCGATGGCTCCACGACTAAGTCCTTTCACGAGGACATCTGCCGTGACAAACCCACGACATATCCTGTTATTATTAGCGCTAACCTTTCAGAGCATGAAGAAGAGAGATTATTGAAAACTCCGAAGAAGCACCGTGCTACTATTGGGTATACTCTTGATGATCTTAAGGGCATTAGTCCCACTCTATGTCAACATAAAAAAATTGGAAGAAGATGCTAAACCAGTTCGTGATCATCAACGACGGTTGAATCCTAAATGAAAGAAGTAGTAAGAAAGGAGATACTAAAGCTCCTTGAGGCAGGTATAATCTATCCCGTTGCTGATAGTCAGTGGGTGAGTCCTGTCCATTGTGTCCCTAAGAAGGGAGGTATTACTTTTGTTCCTAATGATAAAGATGAATTGATTCCTCAAAGAATTATTACAAGTTATAGGATGGTAATTGATTTCTGCAAATTAAATAAAGCTACTAAAAAAGATCATTACCCCTTACCTTTTATCGATCAAATGCTAGAAAGATTATCCAAACATACACATTTTTGCTTTCTAGATGGTTATTCTGGTTTCTCTCAAATACTTGTGTCAGCCAAGGATCAATCAAAGACTAGTTTTACTTATCCTTTTGGTACTTTTGCTTATAGACGTATGCCTTTTGGTTTATGTAATGCACCTGCTACCTTTCAAAGATGCATGATGGCTATATTCTCTGACTTTTGTGAAAAGATTTGTGAGGTTTTCATGGACGATTTCTCCGTCTATGGATCTTCTTTTGATGATTGCTTGAGCAACCTTGATCGAGTTTTGCAGAGATGTGAAGAAACTAATCTTGTCTTGAATGGGAAAAGTGCCACTTTATGGTTAATGAAGGTATTTTCTTGGGGCATAAAGTTTCTGAAAGAGGTATTGAAGTTGATAAAGCCAAGGTTGATGCTATTGAAAAGATGCCATGTCCCCAGGACTTCAAGGGTATAAGAAGTTTCCTTGGTCACGCCGGTTTTTATAGGAGGTTCATTAAGGACTTCTCAAAAATTTCTCGGCCTCTGACTAATTTATTACAAAAAGATATACCATTTGTCTTTGATGATGATTGTGTAGAAGCATTTGAAATACTTAAGAAAGCATTGATCTCTGCACCTATTATTCAGCCACCTGATTGGAATTTACCCTTTGAAATTATGTGTGATGCTAGTGATTATGCTATAGGTGTTGTTCTAGGGCAAAGAGTTGATAAGAAATTAAATGTTATTCAATATGATAGTAAAACCCTAGACAATGCTCAAAGAAATTATGCTACTACTGAAAAAGAATTCTTAGCAGTTGTATTTTCTTGTGATAAGTTCAGACCTTATATTGTTGATTCGAAAGTAACTATTCACACTGATCATGTTGCTATTAAATATCTTATGGAAAATAAAGATGCTAAACCTAGACTTATTAGATGGGTTCTCTTGCTACAAGAATTTGATTTACATATTGTTGATAGGAAGGGAGCTGAGAACCCCGCTGTAGACAACTTGTCTAGGTTAGAAAATGTGCTTGATGACCCACTACCCATTGATGATAGCTTTCCTGATGAGCAATTAAATGTCATAAATGCTTCTCATACTGCTCCATGGTATGCTGATTATCCTAATTATATTGTTGCTAAATTTATACCACCTAGTTTCACATACCAGCAAAAGAAAAAGTTCTTCTATGATTTGAGGCATTACTTTTGGGATGACCCACATCTTTATAAAGAAGGAGTAGATGGTGTTATTAGACGTTGTGTACCTGAGCATGAACATGAACAGATCCTACACAAGTGTCACTCCGAAGTTTATGGAGAACACCATGCTGGAGATAGAACTGCACATAAGGTATTGCAATCTGGTTTTTATTGGCCTACTCTCTTCAAAGATGCCCGTAAGTTTGTCTTATCTTGTGATGAATGTCAAAGAATTGGTAATATTAGTAGACGTCAAGAAATGCCTATGAACTATTCACTCGTTATTGAACCATTTGATGTTTGGGGCTTTGATTATATGGGACCTTTTCCTTCCTCTAATGGGTATACACATATTTTAGTTGCTGTTGATTACGTTACTAAGTGGGTAGAATCTATTCCAACTAGTAGTGCTGATCATAACACCTCTACTAAGATGCTTAAAGAAGTTATTTTCCCGAGGTTTGGAGTCCCGGGATACTTAATGACTCATGGTGGTTCACATTTTATTCATGGTGCTTTCCGTAAAATTCTTGCTAAGTATGATGTTAATCATAGAATTGCATCTCCTTATCACCCTCAGTCTAGTGGTCAAGTAGAATTGAGTAATAGAGAGCTCAAATTAATTTTGCAAAAGACTGTTAATAGATCTAGAAAGAATTGGTCTAAGAAACTTGATGATGCATTATGAGCATATAGAACTGCATATAAAAATCCTATGGGTATGTCTCCGTATAAAATGGTTTATGGAAAAGCATGTCACTTACCTCTCGAACTAGAACACAAGGCATATTGGGCTATTAAAGAGCTCAATTATGATTTTAAACTTGCTGGTGAGAAGAGGCTATTTGATATTAGCTCACTTGATGAATGGAGAACCCAAGCCAATGAAAATGCCAAGCTGTTTAAAGAAAAAGTTAAAAGATGGCATGACAAAAGGATACAAAAGCATGAGTTCAATGTAGGTGATTATGTATTGCTATACAACTCTCGTTTAAGATTTTTTGCAGGAAAACTTCTCTCTAAATGGGAAGGTCCTTACGTTATCGAGGAGGTCTATTGTTCCGGTGCCATAAAAATCAACAATTTCGAAGGCACAAATCCGAAGGTGGTGAACGGTCAAAGAATTAAACATTATATCTCAGGTAATCCTATAAATGTTGAAACCAATGTTATTGAAACCGTAACCCCGGAGGAATACATAAGGGACACTTTTCGGAACGTTTCAGACTCCCAAAAGGAATAGGTATGTAGTACGGTAAGTAAACCGACTCCAAAGCAGTTTTTATGGCAATATTTCTCTGTTTTGGATTATTTAGAAAAATAGAAAAATAATTAGCAGTCCGGGAATGACACGAGGCCTCCACGAGGGTGGAGGGCGCGCCCTACCCCCTGGGCGCGCCCCGTACCTCGTGGGCACCTCGTGCGCTTTCCGGACTCCGTTTTCTTACACATTACGTATTTTGGTCGGTAAAAATTCATTATATAATCTCCCGAAGGTTTTGACTCCTGTATCACGCAAATATCTCTTGTCTTTGTTTCGAGCTGTCCTGCTGCAGATTAGAGCAACATGTCGTCCCAGGATTCGGAAGGAGAAAGCTATGTGGCTGATTACCTTGCAGATCCTAAGGTCTATGGGGATGTGGAGCATTGTGGTTGGACTTCGGAAGAAGAAGAGGACTATGAACCTAAGGGAAAGGAGGAGACGAGCTCAGATGAAGATGAAGTCCCACTACCTCAACCGGTACATGCATGTGGAGTTCAAAAAGTCAAGCCTCCCGGATAGAGTAAAGAAACCTAAGATCGAGTTTATCCCTTTTCGCCTCTTGCAGGAAAATAAGCAGGAATTATGCAAAAAGATACTGAGCCTGGAGCAAGAGATCGAGGACCTAAGGGACCAAAATTCTGTCCTCAAGCGCAAATTAAGGAAGAAGCCTACGCCATCAACAAAACCATCACCTTCCCCACCAACAAAGAAGAATTGAGTATCTCGTATGGGCACTTCCCTTGGCAACTGCCAAGCTTGGGGGAGTGCCCTGGTATCGTATCACCATCACTTTTATCTTTACCGTTTTTCTTAGTTTGATCCTTTTGGTAATATCTTTATCTAGTAGCATAAAAACTTTTTAGTATGATCTAGTTGCGAGTTTCACTTTATGATCCCTCTATGTAATCGAGTCATTGAGCTATATATAATAAAGATTAGTGTTGGGTCAAGGGCTTGGTTATTTTGCCATGATCCTAAGTGAATAAAAGAAAAGAGAAAGAAATAAAAAGAAACAAAGGGATCATATGGATCTCATGGAGAGTAATGAGCTCACGTAGAAAAAGTATGATGAATAAAAGTTGTTGAGAGTTGACTAACATAGTTTTGGTCATCGTTGCAATTAATAGGAAGTAATAAAGAAAGAGAGGTCTTCACATATAAATATACTATCTTGGACATCTTTTATGATTGTGAGCACTCATTAAAATATGACATGCTAAAGATTTAACGTTGGACAAGGAAGACAACGTAATGGGTTATGTTTTCTTACATCTGAGATAAATTATATTGTCATGGATCATCCAACATGGTTGAGCTTGCCTTTCCCCCTCATGCTAGCCAAATTCATCGCACCAAGTAGAGATACTACTTGTGCTTCCAAATACCCTTAAACCAGTTTTGCCATGAGAGTCCACCATACCTACCTATGGATTGAGCAAGACCCTCCAAGTAAGTTGTCATTGATGCAAAGCAATAAAAATTGCTCTCTAAATATGTATAACTTATTAGTGTGGGAGAAAATAAACTTTATACGATCATGTGATATGGAAGAAATAAAAGCGACAGACTTCATAATAAAGGTCCATATCACAAGTGGCAATATAAAGTGACGTTCTTTCACATTAAGATTTTGTGCATCCAACCATAAAAGCGCATGACAACCTCTGCTTCCCTCTGCGAAGGGCCTATCTTTTACTTTTATCTCCTACCTTGCATAAGAGTCATGGTGATCTTCACCCTTCCTTTTTACATTTTATCCTTTGGCAAGCACAGTATGTTGGAAAGATCCTGGTATATATGGCTAATTGGATGTGAGTTTTCATGAACTATTATTGTTGACATTACCCTTGAGGTAAAACGTTGGGAGGCAAAACTATAAGCCCCTATCTTTTTCTATGTCCGATTAAAACTCCATACCCATAAGTATTGCATGAGTGTTAGCAATTGTGAAAGACTATATGATAGTTGAGTATGTGGACTTGCTGAAAAGCTCTTATATATTGACTCTTTCCTATGTTATGATAAATTGCAATTGCTCCAATGACTGAGATTATAGGTTGTTAGTTTTCAATGAAGTTTACAATTCGTACTTGAAATTGTGATTGAATTATTACTCTAGCATGAGAAATCATATGACAAGAATTATATAAGTTGCTGTTCTAAGAATGATCATCATGCCCTCATGTCCGTATTTTATTTTTATCGATACCTCTATCTCTAAACATGTGGACATATTTTTCGATTTCGGCTTTCGCTTGAGGACAAGTGAGGTCTAAGCTTGGGGGAGTTGATACGTCCATTTTGCATCATTCTTTTATATCGATATTTATTGCATTATGGGTTGTTATTACACATTATGTCACAATACTTATGCCTATTCTCTCTTATTTTACAAGGTTTCCATAAAGTGGGAGAATGCCGGCAGCTGGGATTCTGGGCTGGAAAAGGAGCTAATATTAGAGACCTATTCTACACAGCTCCAAAAGTCCTGAAACTTCACGGAAGACGTTCTCAGAATATATAAAAAATACTGAGCGCCAGAAGTTCACCAGGGGGGCCACACCCTGTCCACGAGGGTGGGGGGCGCGCCCTACCCCCCAGGGCGCGCCCCCTACCTCGTGGGCCCCCTGGTGGCCCTCTGATGACCATCTTCTGCTATATGAGGTCTTTCGATGAGAAAAAATCATAAGCCATCTTCTCGAATGAAACTCCGCCGCCATGAGGCGGAACCTTGGCGGAACCAATCTAGGGCTGTGGCGGAGCTGTTCTGCCGGGGAAACTTCCCTCTGGGAGGGGGAAATCATCGCCATCGTCATCACCAACACTCCTCTCATTGGGAGAGGGCAATCTCCATCAACATCTTCACCAGCACCATCTCCTCTCAAAACCCTAGTTCATCTCTTGTATCCAATTCTTGTCTCCAAGTCCGGGATTGGTACCTGTGGGTTGCTAGTAGTGTTAATTACTCCTTGTAGTTGATGCTAGTTGGTTTAATTGGTGGAAGATCATATGTTCAGATCCTATATGCATATTAATACCCCTCTAATTATGAACATGAATATGCTTTGTGAGTAGTTACGTTTGTTCCTGAGGACATGGGAGAAGTCTTGCTATTAGTAGTCATGTGAATTTGGTATTCGTTCGATATTTTGATGAGATGTATGTTGTCTCTCCTCTAGTGGTGTTATGTGAACATCGACTACATAACACTTCACCATTATTTGGGCCTAGAGGAAGGCATTGGGAAGTAATAAGTAGATGATGGGTTGCTAGAGTGACAAAAGCTTAAACCCTAGTTTATGCATTGCTTCGTAAGGGGCTGATTTGGATCCATATGTTTCATGCTATGTTTAGGTTTACCTTAATACTTTTGTTGTAGTTGCGGATGCTTGCAATAGAGGTTAATCATAAGTGGGATGCTTGTCCAAGTAAGGACAGTACCCAAGCACCGGTCCACCCACATATCAGATTATCAAAGTACCGAACGCGAATCATATGAACATGATGAAAACTAGCTTGACGATATTCCCATGTGTCCTCAGGAGCGCTTTTCTCTATATAAGAGTTTGTCCAGGCTTGTCCTTTGCTACAAAAAGGATTGGGCCACCTTGCTGCACTTCATTTACTTTTGTTACTTGTTGCTCGTTACAAATTATCCTATCACAAAACTATCTGTTACCACTTATTTCAGTACTTGCAGAGAATACCTTGCTGGAAACCACTTATCATTTCCTTCTGCTCCTCGTTGGGTTCGACACACTTACTTATCGAAAGGACTACGATAGATCCCCTATACTTGTGGGTCATCAGCATGATGATTCCAATGACACTCACATAAAATATAATAATTGAAACATAACGGGGGCATCATGAAGCATATTACTAGCACATTTGAGTCTAACCGAATTCCTATGCATAGGGATTTTGTGAGCAAACAATGGGAGCAAGAATCAACTAGCATAGGAAGGTAAAAAAAGCATAACTTCAAGATTTTCAACACATAGAGAGGAAACTTGATATTATTGCAACTCCTACAAGCATATATTCCTCCCTCATAATAATTTTCAGTAGAACCATGAATGAATTCAACAATATAACCATCACACAAAGCATTCTTTTCATGATTCATAAGCATAGAAATTTTACTACTCTCCACATAAGCAACTTTCTTCTCATTCGGAATAGTGGGAGCAGATTCAACAAAATAACTATCATGGGATTGAAAATTGAAATCAAGATGACAAGTTTCATGGTTATCATTATTCTTTATAGCATACGTGTCATCACATAGATAGGAGGCATTCTTTCATCACAGTAAATTTGCTCATCTGAACTTGGGGGACAAAAAGTATCATCTACATCAAACATAGCATCCCCAAGCTTATGGTTTTGCATATCATTAGCATCATGGGTATTCAAATAATTCATACTAACAACATTGCAATCATGCTCATCATTCAAAGATTTAATGCCAAAAAATTTAATGCATTCTTCTTCTAACACCTTGGCACAATTATCGGAAACCTTATTCTCATGAAAGACATTAAAAAGATGAAGCATATGAGGCAACCTCAATTCCATTTTTTTTGTAGTTTTCTTTTATAGACTAAACTAGTGATAAAACAAGAAACTAAAAGATTCAATTGCAAGATCTAAAGATATTCCTTCAAGCACTAACCTCCCTGGCAACGACGCCAAAAAAGAGTTTTGTTGACGGGATGTGAGTGTCGCTTACCTAGCCTCCCCGGCAACGGCTCCAGAAAAGAGCTTGATGTCTACTACGCAACCTTCTTCTTATAGACTCATGTTGGGCCTCCAAGCATAGAGTTTTGTAGGACAGTAGCAAATTTCCCTCAAGTGGATGACCTAAGGTTTATCAATCCGTGGGAGGCATAGGATGAAGATGGTCTCTCTCAAGCAACCCTGCAAACAAACAACAAAGAGTCTCTTGTGTCCCCAACACACCCAATACAATGGTAAATTGTATAGGTGCACTAGTTCGGTGGAGAGATGGTGAGACAAGTGCAATATGGATAGTAGATATAGGTTTTTGTAATCTAAAAATATAAAAACAAGGTAACTAATAGTAAAAGTGAGGAAAAACAGTATTGCAATGCTTAGAAACAAGGCCTAGGGTTCATACTTTCACTAGTGCAAGTTCTCTCAACAGTGATAACATAATTAGACCATATAACAATCCCTCAACGTGCAACAGAGAGTCACTCCAAAGTCACTAATACTGGAGAACAAACAAAGAGATTATTGTAGGGTACGAAACCAGCTCAAAGTTATTCTTTTTGATCGATCTATTGGGTTATTCCTATAAGTGTCACAAACAACACTAAAGTTCGTACTAAAATAACACCTTAAGGCACACATCAACCAAAACCCTAATATCACCTAGATACTCCAATGTCACCACAAGTATCTGCGGGTTTGATTATATGATATGCATCACACAATCTCAGATTCATCTATTCGAACCAACACAAAGAACTTCAAAGAGTGCCCCAAAGTTTCTACCGGAGAGTTAAGACGAAAACGTGTGCCAACGCCTATGCATAAGTTCACAAGGCCACAAAACCCGCAAGTTGATCACCAAAACATACATCAAGTAGATCACGTGAATATCCCATTGTCACCACTGATAAGCACGTGCAAGACATATATCAAGTGTTCTCAAATACTTAAAGACTCAATCCGATAAGATAACTTCAGAGGGAAAACTCAATCCATTACAAGAAGGTAGAGGGGAGAAGCATCATAAGGTCCAACTATAATAGCAAAGCTCATGGTACATCAAGATCGTGCCAAATCAAGAACACGAGAGTGAGAGAGAGAGAGAGATCAAACATATAGCTACTGGTACATACCCTTATCCCGGAGGGTGAACTACTCCCTCCTCATCATGGAGAGCATCGGGATGATGAAGATGGCCACCGGTGATGATTCCCCCCTCTGGTAGGGTACCGGAATAGGGTCCCGATTGGTTTTTGGTGGCTACAGAGGCTTGTGGCGGTGCAACTCCTGATCTTGGTTCTGTTCTGGAGGTTTGGGGATATATAATAGGTGGTGGTGTCGAGAACAAGTCAAGGGGGTCCACGAGGGGCCCACAAGGTCGGGGGCGCGTCCTAGGGGGGCGCCCCACCCTTGTGGTGGCTTTGGGACTCCTCTGGTGCATCTCTGGTACTCCGTGGGCTTCTTTTGGTCCATAAAGAATCATCATAAAGTTTCAGGTCAATTGGACACCGTTTGATATTCTTTTTTGCGAAACTCAAAAACAAGGAAAAACAGAAACTGGCACTGGGCTCTGGGTTAATAGGTTAGTCCCAAAAATCATATAAAATAGCATATAAAAAATCCAAGATTTATAATATAATAGCATGGAACAATAAAAAATTATAGATACGTTGGAGACGTATCAGGGGGACACCCAGGTGCCCACTAGGCACCAGGGCACGCCACCCCCTGCAGGCGCGCCCTGGTGGGTAGTGGGCTCCCTGGCCCACCTCTGGTGCCCATCCTCTGGTACATAAGGTCTTTTGACCTAGAAAAATAAGGAGAGGAATTTTGGAACGGAGCGCCGCCGTCTCGAGGTGGAACTTGGGTATGAGCACTTTTGCTCTTCAACGGAGCGATTCTGCTGGGGATACTTCCCTCCGGGAGGGGGAAATCAAAGCTATCGTCACCACCAACAAACCTCTCACCTTGGCAGGGTATATATTCATAACATCTTCAACAGCACCATCTCATCTGAAAAAACCCTAGTTCATCTCTTGTGTTCAATCTTTGTATCAGAACCTCAGATTGGCACCTGTGGGTGACTCATAGTGTTGATTACATCTTGTAGTTGATGCTAGCCGGTTTATTTGGTGGAAGATTATATGTTTAGATCCATTATGATATTTATTACTCCTCTGATCTTGAGCATGCATATGTTGTGTCAGTAGTTACTTTCGTTCTTGAGGACACGGGAGAAGTCATGTTGCAAGTAATCATGTAAATTTGATATTCGTTCGATATTTTGATGATATGTATGTTGTGGTTCCTTAGTGGTGTTATGTGAACGTTGACTACATGAAACTTCACCATCTTTGGGCCTAAGGGAGTGCACCGTATAGTAGTTATTAGATGTTGGGTTGCTAGAGGGACAGAAGCTTAAACCCTAGTTTATGCGCTATTCCATAAGGGGCTGATTTGGATCCACATGTTTAATGCTACGGTTAGATTTTATCTTAATTCTTTTTTCATAGTTGTAGATACTTATGAGAGGGATTAATCATAAGTGGGAGGCTTGTTCAATTAAGAACATCACCCAAGCACCGGTCCACCCACATATCAAATTACTAAAGTAGCGAACGAGAATCAAACCAACATGATGAAAGTGACTAGATGAAATTCACGTGTACCCTCAAGTATGTTTACTTGCTATAAGAGATTGTTTTGGCCTATCCTTTGCTACAAAAAGGATTGGGCTACCTTGTTGCACCTATTGTTACTATTGCTACTTGTCACTTGTTACAAATTATCTTGTTATTAAACTACATGTTACCGATAATTTCAGTGCCTGCAGAAATTACCTTGCTGAAAACCACTTGTCATTTCCTTCTGCTCCTCGTTGGGTTCGACACTCTTACTTATCGAAAGGACTATGATTGATCCCTATACTTGTGGGTCATCAATACCAAGGGGGTACAGTTGTCACATTACCAAATTTAGTTAGGTCTACCTATTTTTAGATACTTTCCCTCATAAGCATGGTTTCTGTTCAACTCATGAGTAGACTTTTCTACTTATGAACCAATCATGAAATCCATCAGCATTTATGTTAAAATCCACATGCAGAGAATCTTCACAACTTAACCAAACACTTGAATGACATGTATGTTTGATACACTTCAAATTTGAGAACCATGCCATAATTTCTTTGGATCCTTGCGGAAGCATGATGCGGAGGTACTTATCCTTCTGAACATAGGGGAGATGCAGAGATTCCTGGTGTCCAAACACTTCTGGCATTGCATATTGAAACCCTCGATTATTTCAAAATATCATCTAGAGGGGTTTCGTAGTGGATTAAGTTGATTTGCATCGGATAAGTATGAAGACTTGCCTTTATTTGGTCCGAACCCGACGGCGTAGGGTTTTTATTTTTGGTACGAGAAGTCCTGAACCACGGCAAGCGTTGCCGACAGGCAGTGATACGTCTCCAACGTATCTATAATTTTTGATTGTTCCATGCTATTATATTATTTGCTTTGGATGTTTTATATGCATTAATATGCTATTTTATATGATTTTTGGGACTAACCTATTAACCTAGAGCCCAGTGCCAATTCCTGTTTTTTCCTTGTTTAGAGTTTTGCAGAAAAGGAATACCAAACAGAATAAAACTTTCGCGATGATTTTTCTTGGACCAGAAGACACCCAGGAGACTTGGAGTGCAAGTCAGAACAGCCACGAGGCGGCCATAAGGGTCGAGGGTGCGTCTAGGGGGTAGGGCGCACCCCCAACCTTGTGGGACCCTCGTTGACCCCTTGACCTAGATCTTCTTCCTAATATTCTCAAATACCCTGAAAAATTCCAGGGGAGCCACAAAACCACTTTTCCACCGCCGCAACCTTCTGTACCCGTGAGTTCCCATCTAGGGGCCTTTTTCCGGCATCCTGCCGTAGAGGGATTCGATCACAGAGGGCTTCTACATCAACACCATTGCCTCTCTGATGAAGCGTGAGTAGTTTACCACAGACCTACGGGTCCATAGCTAGTAGCTAGATGGCTTCTTCTCTCTCTTTGATTCTCAATAGCATGTTCTCCTTGATGTTCTTGGCAATCTATTCGATGTAATACTCTTTTTGTGGTGTGTTTGCCTAGATCCGATGAATTGTAGATTTATGACCAGCTTATCTATGAATATTATTTGAATGTTCTCTGAATTCTTTTATGCATGATTTGATATCTTTGCAAGTCTCTTCGAACTATCGATTTGGTTTGGCCAACTAGATTGGTTTTACTTGCAATGGGAGAAGTGCTTAGCTTTGGGTTCAATCTTGCGGTGTCCTTTCCCAGTGACAGTAGGGGCAGCAAGGCACGTATTGTATTGTTGTCATCGAGGATAAAAAGATGGGGTTTTCATCATATTGCTTGAGTTAATTCCTATACATCATGCCATCTTGCTTAATGCGTTACTCCTTTCTTTATGAACTTAATACTCTAGATGCATGCTGGATAGCGGTCAATGTGTGGACTAATAGTAGTAGATGCAGAATCGATTCGGTCTACTTGATACGGACATGGTGCCTATATTCATGATCATTGCCTTAGATATCATCATAACTTTGCACTTTTCTATCAATTGCTCGGTAGTAATTTATTCACCCACCGTAATAATTTCTATCTCAAGAGAAGCCTCTAGTGAAACCTATGGCCCCCGGGTCTATTTTCCATCATATAAGTTTCCGATCTATAATTCTAGTTTCCTATTTACTTTCTCTGCAATCTTTTACTTTCCGTTCCATAAACCAAAAATACCAAAAATATTACTTTACCGTTTATCCATCTATATCAGATCTCACTTTGCAAATAACCGTGAAGGGATTGACAACCCCTTTATCGCGTTGGGTTCAAGTTGGTGTTTGTTTGTGCAAGTATTCGGTGGCTTGCTGCGTTGTCTCCTACTGGATTGATACCTTGGTTCTCAAAAGCTAAGGGAAATATTTACTCTACTTTGTTGCATCACCTTTCCTCTTCAAGGGAAAAACCAACACAAGCTCAAGAGGTAGCAGGCGGCTAGCCTAGTCGCGTGTTAGATGAAGGGGAAAGATCACAACAATCCTTGTTGGCATAGTTGAAGCTGCGGCCAAGTATGGCCACGATAATCGCTGACGAAAGGCGGTAACATGGGGCGAGAGATTAGATTTGGGACTATACGTTGGCGAGTGGGGGTTTTCAGTGAAGGAGATGAACAGAGACGGCGAAGCTGATGGGACTATATATGGGTGACCCTATGGTTTTGGGCCCACTTGTTAGCTGTAGCATAGAAATATAAGGATAAAATTGCAACATAAATTTTTGTAATCAAGTGATAAGGAAAATATATGTAAATCATAAGATCATGTATGAAAAACCTTTTATTCTTTTTAACTTTTGCAATTGAAATAAAATCAAAATGGAGCAGACTTTGTGGGACATTTTCATGAATGTCATTCATGGAAAGTCAATAAAATAAATGAAATACATTCCCAAAATTTTAAAAACAAGAACTTCGAAATTATTTTATAAGATGTGACTAGCCTTTACAAACATTTAGACAATGTTTATAATGACCTATCACATCGATTAAATCAACCTCGAGGTATAGCCACTTCCCAGTCGGTCATACATCCTCAGTCTGCTCTAGCCACAACACACTTAACGTTTAAGTTCTTTTCGGAATGAGGTACCGAAAGGGAAGATGCATCTTGCTAGTATTGGTTGCCAATTATACATATAACACTTATTAAAATGCCATATACTGAAGGAAATATGCCCTAGAGGCAATAATAAAGTTGTTATTTATATTTCCTTATATCATGATAAATGTTTATTCTTCATGCTAGAATTGTATTAACCGGAAACTTAGTACATGTGTGAATACATAGACAAAACAGAGTGTCCATAGTATGCCTCTACTTGACTAGCTCGTTAATCAAAGATGGTTAAGTTTCCTGACCATAGACATGTGTTGTCATTTGATGAACGTGATCACATCATTAGAGAATGATGTGATCGACAAGACCCATCTGTTATCTTAGCATGATGATCGTTTAGTTTTATTGCTATTGCTTTCTTCACAACTTATACATGTTCCTATGACTATGAGATTATGCAACTCCCGAATACCGGAGGAACACCTTGTGTGCTATCAAACGTCACAACATAACTGCGTGATTATAAATATGCTCTACAGGTGTCTCTGATGGTGTTTGTTGAGTTGGCATAGATCGAGATTAGGATTTGTCACTCCGACTATCGGAGAGGTATCTCTGGGCCCTCTCGGTAATGCACATCACTATGAGCCTTGCAAGCAATGTGACTAATGAGTTAGTTACGGGATGATGCATTATGGAATGAGTAAAGAGACTTGCCGGTAACGAGATTGAACTAGGTATGATGATACCGACGATCGAATCTCGGGTAAGTAACATACCGATGACAAAGGGAACAACGTATGTTGTTATGCGGTTTGACTGATAAAGATCTTCGTAGAATATGTAGGAGCCAATATGAGCATCCAGGTTCCACTATTGGTTATTGACCGGATATGTGTCTTGGTCATGTCTACATAGTTCTCGGACCCATAGGGTCCGCACGCTTAATGTTCGATGACGATTTGTATTAGAGTTATGTGATTTGATGACCGAAGTTTGTTCGGAGTCCCGAATGAGGTCACGGACATTACGAGGAGTGTCGAAATGGTCGAGATGTAAATATTCATATATTGGAAGGCTATATTCGGACATCGGAAAGGTTCCGAGTGATTTGGGTATTTTTCGGAGTACCGGGGAGTTACGGGAATTCACGGGAGAAGTGATTGGCCTTATTGGGCCATACAGGAAAAGAGGAGGCAGGCCAAGGGGAGGTGACGCGCCCCCCATGGGTCCAAATTGGACTAGGGGGAAGGGGGTGGCGCCCCCCTTGCCTTTTTCCTATTCCCTCTCTCTCTCCCTCTTTCCTTCTCTCCTACTCCGAAAAGGAAAAGGATTCCTACTAGGACTTGGAAGTCCTAGTAGGACTCCATACTCTTCGGGCGCCCCTAGGGGGCCGGCCTCTCTCCCTCCCTCCTTTATATACGTGGGCAGGGGGCACCCCAAAGACACACAAGATCAATTGTCTTAGCCGTGAGCGGTGCCCCCCTCCACAGTTACATACCTCCGTCATATCGTCGTAGTGCTTAAGCGAAGCCCTGCACCGGTAACTTCATCATCACCGTCGCCACGCCGTCGTGCTGACAGAACTCTCCCTCATCCTCAACTAGATCAAGAGTTTGAGGGATGTTATCGAGATAAACGTGTGCTGAACGCGGAGGTTCCGTACTTCAGTGCTAGGATCAGTTGGATTGCGAAGACGTTCGACTACAGCAACCGTGTTACTAAACGCTTCCGCTTTCGGTCTACGAGAGTATGTGGACACACTCTTCCCTCTCGTTGCTATGAATCTCGTAGATAGCTCTTGCGTGATCGTAGGAATTTTTTTGAAATACTGCGTTCCCCAACAATGGCATCCGAGCCAGGTCTATGCGTAGATGTTATATGCACGAGTAGAACACAAAGAGTTGTGGGCAATAATAGTCATACTGCTTACCAGCAACGTCTTACTTTGATTCGGCGGTATTGTTGGATGAAGCGGCCCGGACCGACATTACATGACCGCGTTCATGAGACTGGTTCTACCGACGTGCTTCGCACACAGGTGGCTGGCGGGTGTCTGTTTCTCCAACTTTAGTTGAATCGAGTTTGCCTACGCTCGGTCCTTTTTGAAGGTTAAAACAACACACTTGACGGAAAAACATTGTGGTTTTGATGCGTGGCTAAGAACAGTTCTTGCTAGAAGCCCGTAGCAGCCATGTAAAACTTGCAACAACAAAGTAGAGGACGTCTAACTTGTTTTTGCAGGGCATGTTGTGATGTGATATGGTCAAGACGTGATGCGATATAAATTGTTGTATGAGATGACCATGTTTTGTATAAGTTATCGGCAACTGGCAAGAGCCTTATGGTTGTCGCTTTATTGTATGAAATGCAATCGCCATGTAATTGCTTTACTTTATCACTAAGCAGTAGCGATAGTCATAGAAGCAATAGTTGGCGAGACAACAACGATGCTACGATGGAGATCAAGGTGTCAAGCCGGTGACGATGGTGATCATGATGGTGCTTTGGAGATGGAGATCAAAGGCACAAGATGATGATGGCCATATTATATCACTTATTTTGATTGCATGTGATGTTTATCTTTTATGCATCTTATTTTGCTTAGTACAGTGGTAACATTGTAAGATGATCCCTCACTAAATTTAAAGGTATAAGTGTTCTCCCTGAGTATGCACCATTGCTATAGTTCGTCGTGCCAAGACACCTCATGATGACCGGGTGTGATAAGCTCTAGGTTCACATACAACGGGTGCAAGCCACTTTTGCACATGCAGAATACTCGGGTTAAACTTGACGAGCCTAGCATATGCAGATTTGGCCTCGGAACACTGAGACCGAAAGCTCGAACGTGAATCATATAGTAGATATGATCAACATAGTGATGTTCACCATTGAAAGCTACTCCATCTCACGTGATGATTGGACATGGTTTAGTTGATATGGATCACGTGATCATTTAGATGACTAGAGGGATGTCTATCTAAGTGGGAGTTCTTAAGTAATATGATTAATTGAACTTTAATTTATCATGAACTTAGTCCTGATAGTTTTTCGATATCTATGTTGTAGATCAATAGCTCGCGTATAGCTCCCCTTTTTATTTTTGATATGTTCCTAGAGAAAAATAAGTTGAAAGATGATAGTAGCAATGATGCGGACTGGGTCCGTGATCTGAGGATTATCCTCATTGTTGCACAGAAGAATTATGTCCTTGATGCACCGCTAGGTGACGGACCTATTGCAGGAGCAAATGCAAACGTTATGAACATTTGGCAAGCTCGGTATGATGACTACTTGATAGTTTAGTGCGCCATGCTTTACGGCTTAAAACCGGGACTTCGAAAATGTTTTGAATGCCAAGGAGCATATAAGATGTTCCAAGAGCTGAAATTGGTATTTTAGACTCATGCCCGAGTCGAGAGGTATGATACCTCTGACAAGTATTTTGCCTACAAGATGGAGGAGAATAGCTCAACCAGTGAGCATGTGCTCAGAATGTCCGAGTACTACAATCGCTTGAATCAAGTGGGAGTTAATCTTCCAGATAAGATAGTGATTGACAATGTTCTCTAGTCACTATCACCAAGTTACTAGAACTTCGTGATGAACTATAATATGCAAGGGATGATGAAAACGATTCCCCGAGCTCGTCGTGATGCTGAAATCGGCGAAGGTAGAAATCAAGAAAAGCATCAAGTGTTGATGGTTGACAAGACCACTAGTTTCAGTAAATGGGCAAGGGAAATAAAGGGAACTTCAAGAAGAATGGCAAGTAAGTTGCCACTCCCATGAAGAAGCCCAAAGCTAGACCCAAGCCTGAAACTGAGTGCTTCTACTTCAAAGGAAATGGTCACTAGAGGGTCGGCCTCTCTCCCTCCCTCCTCTTGGCGCTCCATACTCTTGGCGCTCCCCTAGGGGGCCGGCCTCTCTCCCTCCCTCCTTTATATATGTGGGCAGGGGGCACCCCAAAGACACACAACATCAATTGTCTTAGCCGTGTGCGGTGCCCCCTCCACAGTTACACACCTCGGTCATATCGTCGTAGTGCTTAGGCGAAGCCCTGTGTCGGTAACTTCATCATAACCATCGCCACGCCGTCATGCTGACGAAACTCTCCCTCATCCTCAACTAGATCATGAGCTTGAGGTACGTCATCGAGCTGAACATGTGCTGAACGCGGAGGTGTTGTATGTTTGGTGGTAGGATTAGTTGGATCGTGAAGACGTTCGACTACATCAACCGCGTTACTAAACGCTTCCGCTTTCAGTCTATGAGGGTACATGGACACACTCTCCCCTCTCGTTGCTATGCATCTCCTAGACAGCTCTTGCGTGGTCATAGGAATTTTTTTGAAATACTACGCTGCCCAACATATACATTCTTCAAAAATTGACCAAACTCATATCACATTTTTGAAAACATGTCATGAAGTAATTCCATAGACTTTCTAGAATCAAGTAAAGATATCTTGAAACACCAAAAAATCATTGTCAAAATTGTGAAAGGAATGAATAGGTTATTAATTTGATAGACATGACTAAAAAGTTGACCAAAAAATCATTCTTAAAATTTTGAGAACAAGTACTTGGAGGTTAATTTTGAAGGAAATATGCCTTAGAGGCAATAATAAAGTTGTAATTTATATTTCCTTATTCGTGATAAATGTTTATTATTCATGCTAGAATTGTATTGATCGGAAACCCAAATACATGTGTGAATACATAGACAAACACTGTGTCCCTAGTGAGCCTCTACTTGACTAGCTCGTTGATCGAAGATGGTTAAGGTTTCCTAGACATGAACATGAGTTTTCATTTGATAACGGGATCACATCATTAGGAGAATGATGTGATGGACAAGACCCATCCGTTAGCTTAGCATAATGATCGTTCAGTTTTATTGCTATTCCTTTCTTCATGTCAAATACATATTCCTTCAACTATGAGATTATGCAACTCCCAGACACCGGAGGAATACCTTGTGTGCTATCAAACATCACAACGTAACTGGGTGTTTATAAAGATGCTCTACAGGTATCTCCGAAGGTATTTGTTGGGTTTCCGTAGATCGAGATTAGGATTTGTCACTCCGAGTATCCGAGAGGTATCTCTGGGCCCTCTCGATAATACACATCATAAGAAGCCTTGCAAGCAAAGTGACTAATGAGTTAGTTGCAGGATGATGTATTATGGAACAAGTAAAGAGACTTGCCGGTAACGAGATTGAACTAGGTATGAAGATACCAACGATCGAATCTCGGGCAAGTAACATACCGATGGACAAAGGGAATTGTGTATGTTGTCATTACTGTTCGATCGATCGATCTTCGTAGAATATGTAGGAGCCAATATGAGCATCCAGGTTCTGCTATTGGTTATTGACCGGAGAGGTGTCTCGGTCATGTCTACATAGTTCTCGAACTCGTAGGGTCCGCATGCTTATCGTTCGATGACGATATAGTATTATATGAGTTATGTGATTTGGTGACCGGATGTTGTTCGGAGTCCCGTATGAGATCACAGACATGTCGAGGAGTCTCGAAATGGTAGAGAGGTAAAGATTTATATATAGGATGATAGTATTCGGACACCAGAAGTCTTCCGGAGGGTATCAGGTACATATAGGGTCACCGGAAGGGGTTCCACACACCCCCGGCAAAGATATGGGCTTAACGGCCCAAGGGAGGGACAGACCAGCTCGCAAGGGGCTGGTGCGCCCCTCCACCAAGCTGGCCAGTCCTAGGGAAAGGAAAGGGGGGAGGGCAAGTCCCTCCTTCCTTCCCCTCCCGAAGGGAGAAAGGAAAGGGGGGCGACACCTCCCCTTCCTTCACGTGGCGCCTATAAAAGGAGGGGGCGAACTAGGGAAGGAGCCCAAGTGGGATTCGGCAACACTTGGGGCGCCCCTTGGCCTCTCCCCCTCCCTCCCACTGATGTCTACTACGCAACTTCATTCTTGTAGACACGTGTTGGGCCTCCAAGCGCAGAGTTTCATAGGACAGTAGCAATTTTCCCTCAAGTGGATGACCTAAGGTTTATCAATCCGTGGGAGGCATAGGATGAAGATGGTCTCTCTCAAACAACCCTACAATCAAATACAAGAAATCTGTTGTGTCCCCAACACACCCAATACAATCGCAAATTGTATAGGTGCACTAGTTCGGCGAAGAGATGGTGATAAAAGTGTAATATGGATAGTAGAAATATATTTTTATAATCCTAATAAATAAAAACAGCAAGGTAGCAAATAGTAAACAGACACAAAAATGGTATTGCAATGCTTGGAAATGAGGCCTAGGGTCCGTACTTTCGCTAGTGCAACCTCTCAACAATGCTAATATAATTGGATCATATAACTGTCCCTCAACGTGAACGAAGAATCACTCCAAAGTTCCTATCTAGCGGAGAACATAAGACGGAATTGTTTGTAGGGTACGAAACCACCTCAAAGCTATTCTTTCCGATCAATCTATCCTAGATTTCGTACTTAAATAACACGAAGCTATTCTTTTCGATCGATCTAACCAAGAGTTCGTACTAAAATAAAACCAAAGCAAATTCAAATTCATAATATTCAATCCAACACAAAGCACTTCAAAGAGTGCCCCAAGATTTCTACCGGAGAAACAAAGACACGAACGTGCATCAACCCCTATGCATAGATTACCCCAAAGTCACCTCGGGAATCCGCGAATTGAGTGCCAAAACATATATCAAGTGAATCAATACAATACCCCATTGTTACCATGAGTATTCAATTGGAAGGCATATATCAAGTGTTCTCAAATCCATAAAAGTCTTCAATCCAATAACCACGAAATCTCAAAGGGAAAAACTCAATTCATCACAACAAGATAGAGAGGGGAAAACACCATATGATCCGACTATATTAACAAAGCCAGTGATACATCAAGATCGTAACATCGCAAGAACACGAGAGAGAGATTAAACACATAGCTACTGGTACAAAGCCTCAGCCCCGAGGGTGGACTACTCCCTCCTCATCGTGGTGGCCGCCGGGATGATGAAGATGGCCACCGGAGATGATTCCCCCAAGCTTAGTTGCTTCGATCTTCCTTGAATATTATCTTGGGGTGCTTTGGGCATGCCCAAGCTTAGAGTCTTATCACTCTTTATTCTCCTCCTATCGACATCTCACCCAAAACTTGAAAATTTCAATCACACAAAACTTAACGGAACTTCGTGAGATAGGTTAGTATGATAAAGAGTGAAAAATTTCACTTTAGTACTGTCAAAGACAAGATTCATAATTGTTTCCACACAATGACTACTGTAGCATATCATTTCCACAATTTATATTGAGCAATATAAGCCATAAAACTAGAAAACAAGCAAACTATGCATTGAAAACGGAATCTATCAAAAACAGAACAGTCTGTAGTAATTTGTACTCCAACCATACTTCTGCAACTCCAAAAATTCTAAAAAAAATAGGAAAACCTAGGTAATTTGTGTATTAATCTTCTGCAAAACAAATTAGCATTTTATCATGCTTATGTTAAAAATGATAATTGTTTTCATGAGCATGAAAGATTCTATTTTTCAGCAAGATCAAATCAACTATCACCGTAAGCCATCCCAAAGGTCTTACCTGGAACTTTATTGAAACGAAAGAAATAAAACATGATTACTATAGTAGCCTAATCATGTGAACACAGAAAAACTGTAGGTAAAAGTTGTGGGTTGTCTCCCAACAAGCGCTTTTCTTTAATGTCTTTTTAGCTAGGCATGATGATTTCAATGATGCTCGCATAAAAGATAAGGATTGAAACATAAAGAGAGCATCATGAAGCATATGACTAGCACATTTAAGTCTAACCCACTTCCTATGCATAGGGATTTTGTGAGCAAACAACTTATGGGAACAAGAATCAACTAGCATAGGAAGGCAAAAGAAGCATAACTTCAAAATTTTCAACATAAAGAGAGGAAACTTGATATTATTGCAATTCCTACAAGCATATGTTCCTCCCTCATAATAATTTTCAGTGGCATCATGAATGAATTCAACAATATAACCATCACATAAAGCAATCTTTTCATGATACATAAGCATAGAAATTTTGTTACTCTCCACATAAGCAAATTTATTCTCATCAATAGTAGTGGGAGCAAACTCAACAAAATAACTATCATGAGAGTGAAAATTAAAATCATGACGACAAGTTTCATGGTTATCATTATTCTTTATAGCATACATGTCATCATCATAATCATCATAGGTAGCAACTTTGTTATCATAGTCAACTGAAGCCTCATCCAAAATGGTGGATTCATCACTAAATAAAGTCATCACCTCTCCAAATCCACATTCATCCTTATAATCATCATAAATAGGAGGCATGCTTTCATCATAATACATTTTCTTATCAGAACTCAGGAGACTAAAAATATCATATTCATCAAACAGAGCATCCCCAAGCTTATAGCTTTTCATATCATTAGCATCATGGATATTCAAAGAATTCATACTAGCAATATTGCAATCATGCTCATCATTCAAATCTTTTGTGACGAACATTTTATTGACTTCTTCTTCTAAAAATTGAGCACAATTTTCCGAACCATCATTTTCAAGAAATATATTATAAAGATGATCAATAATATGATGCAACCTCAATTCCCTTTTTTGTAGTTTTCTTTTTATAAACCAAACTAGTGATAAAACAAGAAACTAAAAGATTCAATTGCAAGATCTAAAGATATACCTTCATGCACTCACCTCCCCGGCAACGGCGCCATAAAAGATCTTGATGTCTACTACGCAACTTTATTCTTGTAGACATGTGTTGGGCCTCCAAGCGCAGAGTTACGTAGGACAGTAGCAATTTCCCCTCAAGTGGACGACCTAAGGTTTATCAATCTGTGGGAGGCGTATGATGAAGATGGTCTCTCTCAAACAACCTTGCAATCAAATACAAGAAATCTCTTGTGTCCCCAACACACCCAATACAATGGCAAATTGTATAGGTGCACATGTTCGGCGAAGAGATGGTGATAAAAGTGTAATATGGATGGTAGAAATATATTTTTATAATCTGAATAAATAAAAACAGCAAGGTATCAAATAGTAAACGGGCACAAAAACGGTATTGCAATTCTTGAAAATGAGGCCTAGGGTCCGTACTTTATCTAGTGCAATCTCTCAACAATGCTAATATAATTGGATCATATAACCGTCCCTCAACATGCAACGAAGAATCACTCCAAAGTTCCTATCTAGTGGAGAACATAAGATGAAATTGTTTGTAGGGTACGAAACCACCTCAAAGCTATTCTTTCTGATCAATCTATCCTAGAATTCGTACTAAAATAACATGAAGCTATTCTTTCCGATCGGTTTAACCAAGAGTTCATACTAAAATTACACCAATGCAAATTCAGATTCATAATATTCAATCCAACACAAAGAACTTCAAAATGTGCCCCAAGATTTCTACCAGAGAAACAAAGACAAGAACTTGCATCAACCCCTATGCATAGATTACCCTAATGTCACCTCAGGAATCCGTGAGTTGAGTGCCAAAACATATATCAAGTGAATCAATACGATACCCCATTGTCACCACGAGTATTCAATTGCAAGACATATATCAAGTGTTCTCAAATCCATAAAAGTATTCAATCCGATAACCACGAAATCTCAAAGGGAAAAACTCACTTCATCACAACAAGATAGAGAGGGGAAAACACCATATGATCCGACTATATTAACAAAGCCCGCGGTACATCAAGATCATAACATCTCAAGAACACGAGAGAGAGAGATTAAACACATAGCTATGGGTACAAACCCTCAGCCCCGAGGGTGGACTACTCCCTCCTCATCGTGGTGGCTGCCGGGATGATGAAGATGGCCACCCGAGATGATTCCCCCCTGCGGCAGGGTGCCAGAAAGGGTCTAGATTGATTTTTGATGGCTAGAGAGCCTTGCGGCAGCGGAATTTCCGATCTAGGTTAACCCCGAAGGTTTTCAGAATATTTGTGAATTTATTGGGTAAAGAGGGGGTGCGCGGGGGGGGGGGCATCGAGGTGGGCACAACCCACCTGGGCCCCCAGGCGCACCCTGGTGGGTTGTGCCCCCCTCGGGGCACCCGCAGGTGCTGCTCTGGCCCATCCTGGGTGTTCTGGTCCATAAAAAATCTCCAAAAAGTTTCGCGATGTTTGGACTCCATTTGATATTGATTTCCTGCGATGTAAAAACAAGCAAAAAACAGCAACTGGCACTGGGCACTAGGTCAATAGGTTAGTCCCAAAAAATGATATAAAGTTGCTGTAAAATGATTGGAAAACATCCAGGAATGATAATATAACAACAAGAATACTTCATAAATTATAGATACATTGGAGACGTATCAGCATCCCCAAGCTTAATTCTTACTCGTCCTCGAGTAGGTAAATGATAAAAGAAATAATTTATGAAGTGTGAGTGCTAGTAAAGTGCATAAGTTTGATCAATGGCCATTTCAATCACTTTCCCTAGCATCATGACAACAATTATTTCTCATAATATTTCTCATGTTATAGTAGCAACAAATTCACATGTTAAGGATCAAACAATGAATTCTCTTGAAACTCAACAACCTATGTTCTCGGTCACCAAGCAATTGCAATTCAACTTATTCAATGGAGTTTAAGTAAGAGCTCCACATACTCAACCATCCTATAGTCTTCTATGATTGCTAACACTCACTACATACACATGAGAAAAATGTTTCAACCGGACACATAGGAAGATAGGGGCTTATTGTTTTTCCTCCCAACGTATTCACCTCAAGGGTGATGTCAACAATAATAAATCATGCTACCCATATCCAACTGGATATATGTGCCTAGATCTTTGCTCGCCACATGATGCTTGCCAAAAGAGAAAAATAAAAAGGAATAGAGAGAAGAACTTTGACTCTTTGCATAAAAGTAAAAGATAGGCCCTTCGCAGAGGGAAGCAGAGGTTGCCATGCGCTTATTTGTTTGTATGCTCAACCCCTTAGTGCAAAAGAACGTCACGTTATATTTCCCCTTATGAGAGCAACCTTTATTATGCAGTCTGTCGCTTTTATTCTTTGCCATCACAAGTTCGTACAATGCTCAATTTTCTCTTACACTAAATGATCTAACACTTTTAGAAGAATTTTTTTTGCCTTATTGCACCGATGACAACTTACTTGAAGGATCTTATTCAATCCCTAGGTAGGTATGGTGGACTCTTGAAAATAAGATTTGGGTTTAAGGGTTTTTGGATGCACAGGAAGTGTCTCTACTTGGTGCGGAATTTTTGGCTAGCAAAGATGGGGGGCAAGCACCACATGTTGAAGGATCTATGACAATATAACTTCTATGTGAATATGAACAAACATAAACCATTACATTGTCTTCCTTGTCCAATGTCAACAATTTTGGCATATAATATTTTGATGGGGGCTCACAATCACAAAAGATTTCTGTGATAGTGTATTTGCATGTGAAAGTTTTCTTCCTTATACCAATTATTTGTGAATTGCTTGTATGACCAATGTTGTGATTGTCAAGCCTCAAAAGATTTCACTTTCCAAACCCAATGTGAAGCTACCACTAGGCATGCTATGATTTCAACTTCATGGCATTCAATTTATTCAACAATTTACTCATAGGATATAAGTGAAGTTCAAGAGTAAATGACAAGCTACTCCAATAAGATATAAATCAAGATCATGAGCATAATATTTGTTTCTCTCAAATTAATTTAAGTTAAGCAAGAGAGAATTTCTTCAAAAATATTAAAGCACACCGTGCTCAAAAAGATATAAGTGAAGCACTGAGCAATTCACAAATATTAGGGTCTTTTCACTCTTTATTCTCCTCATATCGACATCTCACCCAAAACTTGAAAAATTCAATCACACAAAACTTAATGGAACTTCGTGAGATAGGTTACTATGATAAAGAGCAAAACGTTTTACTTTAGTACTGTCAAAGACAAGATTCATAATTTTTTACACACAATGCCTACTGTAGCATATCATTTCCACAATTTATATTGAGCAATACAAGCCATAGAAACTAGAAAACAAGCAAACTATGCATTGAAAACAGAATCTGTCAAAAACAGAATAGTCTGTAGTAATCTGTACTCCAACCATATTTCTGCTACTCCAAAAATTCCAAAAAAATAGGAAAACCTTTGTAATTTGTCTATTAATCTTCTTCAAAAACAATCATAATTTTATCACGCTTATGTTAAAAATGATAATTGTTTTCCTGAGCGCAAAAGTTTCTGTTTTTCAGCAAGATCAAATCAACTATCACCGTAATCCATCCCAAAGCACTTACTTGGCACTTTATTGAAACAAAAGCAATAAAAAATGATTACTACAGTAGCCTAATCATGTTAACACACAAAAACAGTAGGTAAAAGTGTTGGGTTGTCTCCCAACAAGCGATTTTCTTTAATGCCTTTTTAGCTAGGCATGATGATTTCAATGATGCTCGCATAAAAGATAAGAATTGAAACATAAAGAGAGCATCATGAAGCATATGACTAGCACATTTAAGTCTAACACACTTCTTATGCATAGGGATTTTGTAAGCAAACAACTTATGGGAACAAGAATCAACTAGCATAGGAAGGCAAAAAAGCATAACTTCAAAACTTTCAACATAAAGAGAGGAAACTTGATATTATTGCAATTCCTACAAGCATATATTACTCCCTCGTAATAATTTTCAGTTGCATCATGAATGAATTCAACAATATAACCATCACACAAAGCATTCTTTTCAGGATACATAAGCATAGAAATTTTGTTACTCTCCACATAAGCAAATTTATTCTCATCAATAGTAGCGGGAGCAAACTCAACAAAATAACTATCATGAGAGTGAAAATTAAAATCATGATGACCAGTTTCATGGTTATCATTATTCTTTATAGCATACATGTCATCACCATAATCATCATAGATAGAAACTTTGTTATCATAGTTAACTGAGGCCTCATCCAAAATGGTGGATTCATCACTAAATAAAGTCATGACCTCTCCAAATCCACTTTCATAATTATAATCATCATAAATAGGAGGCATGATTTCAGCATAATAAATTTTCTTATCAAAACTTAGGGGAGTGAAAATATCATATTCATCAAAAATAGCATCCCCAAGATTATTGCTTTGCATATCATTAGCATCATGGATATTCAAAGAATTCATACTAGTAATATTGCAATCATGTTCATCATTCAAATATTTCGTGCCAAACATTTTATTGACTTCTTCTTCTAACAATTGAGCACAATTTTCTGAACCATCATTTTCAAGAAATATATTATAAAGATGAACAATAATATGATGCAACCTCAATTCCATTTTTTTGTAGTTTTCTTTTTATAACCAAACTAGTGACAAAAGAAGAAACTAAAAGATTAAATTGAAAGATCTAAAGATATACCTTCATGCACTCACCTCCCCTGCAACGGTGCCAGATAATAGCTTGATGTCTACTACGCAACTTTATTCTTGTAGACACGTGTTGGGCCTCCAAGCGCTGAGTTTTGTAGGACAGTAGTAATTTTCCCTCAAGTGGATGACCTAAGGTTCACCAATCTGTGGGAGGAGTAGGATGAAGATGGTCTCTCTCAAACAACCCTGCACCAAATACAAGAAATCTGTTGTGTCCCCAACACACCCAATACAATGGCAAATTGTATAGGTGCACTAGTTCAGTGAAGAGATGGTGCACTTTTGTGTCTCCTTAATTCTTCTCATATCACGGTTTCCTAAATCTCAAAAGCTTCATCCACACTGAACTCAACAAGGACTCGTGAGATAAGTTAGTATAAACCAATGCAAAAATCTTATCATTCTCTACTGTAGCAAATCACTAAAACTATTATTCAGCATTGCGTACTAAAAGCATATGCATATTTAATACTCCTATCCTCAAATAGAATCATTAAACAAGCAAACATATGCAAACAATGCAAACATAACAGCAATCTGCCAAAACAGTGCAGTGTGTAATGAATGCAAGAGTATCAATACTTCCCTAACTCCATAATTTATGAAAATTTGCCACACTGTAGAAAATTTATTAGAGCTCATTTTGCAGAAAGTTTCAACATTTTATCACCTTCTGACTTTTCTAGGGAATTTTTACAACAACGGTAAATTTCTGTTTTGAAACAGCAACATGTATACCTGCAAAATAAGCATGGCAAAGGCTATCATTGCCACTTTTTTTAAAATAAAAGATGCAAAAAATTATTATAAATAACTGAAAGCAAATCCTTACAAAATAAAATGACTCTCCAGGTAAAACTCATATCATGTGATGAATGAAAACATAGCTCCAAGTGAGGTTACCGATAATGTTGGAGACGAAAGAGGGGATGCCTTCCGGGGCATCCCCAAGCTTAGTTGCTTGGATCTTCCTTGAATATTACCTTGGGGTGCCTTGGGCATCCCCAAGCTTAGGGTATTGTCACTCTTTATTCCCCTCATATCGACATCTCACTCAAAACTTGAAAACTTCAATCACACAAAACTTAACAGAACTTTGTGAGATAGGTTAGTATGATAAAGAACAGAACATTTAACTTCAGTATTGTCAAAGACAAGATTCATAATTGTTTCCACACAATTCCTACTGTAGCATATCATTTCCACAATTTATATTGAGCAATATAAGCCATAAAACTAGAAAACAAGCAAACTATGCATTGAAAACGGAATCTATCAAAAACAGAACAGTCTGTAGTAATTTGTACTCCAACCATACTTCTGCAACTCCAAAAATTCTAAAAAAAATAGGAAAACCTGTGTAATTTGTCTATTAATCTTCTGCAAAAATAATCTGCATTTTATCATGCTTATGTTAAAAATGATAATTGTTTTCCTGAGCGCAAAAGTTTCTGTTTTTCAGCAAGATCAAATCAACTATCACCGTAAGCCATCCCAAAGGTCTTACTTGGCACTTTATTGAAACAAAAGCAATAAAAAATGATTACTACAATAGCGTAATCATGTGAACACACAAAAACAGTAGGTAAAAGTGTTGGGCTGTCGCCCAACAAGTGCTTTTCTTTAATGCATTTTTAGCTAGGCATGATGATTTCAATGATGCTCGCATAAAAGATAAGAATTGAAACATAAAGAGAGCATCATGAAGAATATGACTAGCACATTTAAGTCTAACCCACTTCCTATGCATAGGGATTTTGTGAGCAAACAACTTATGGGAACAAGAATCAACTAGCATAGGAAGGCAAAAAAGCATAACTTCAAAACTTTCAACATAAAGAGAGGAAACTTGATATTATTGCAATTCCTACAAGCATATGTTCGTCCCTCATAATAATTTTCAGTTGTATCATGAATGAATTCAACAATATAACCATGACATAAGGCATTCTTTTCATGATACATAAGCATGGAAATTTTGTCAACTGAAGCCTCATCCAAAATGGTGGATTCATCACTAAATAAAATCATGACTGATGAGGACATAGACCTGGGGTAGGGTAATAGGCCGGACCGATATGTCCTATCCAAGGTCACTGTCTTAGAAGCAAAGAAGATCAAGAGACGACAGGGAGGGCCCAACAAAGGTGTCGAGTACAATCCACTTGACCTACCAGTCACCCGGAGACTCCTCCTTCTTTGGTTCACTCGACCACACGATCATTCGACCATACAGGAATCCATTCGACCTATTTGCCGTCGAGAACAGGAACGGGCAAGCGTCCACCCAGTAACCTTTAAGGCCATTAAGGCATTTAAGGCTACCATTACCAGTAATGCCATCTCTTTATGTACCTTGAACTCTTTGTAACGTGGGCTGGTTGGGGTCCTGGCGCACTCTATATAAGTCACCCCCTCCACTGAGACAAGGGTTCGCACTCCCTGTAAACACACACACATACACATAATCCAGTCGACCGCCTCCGGGCACCGAGACGTAGGGCTATTACTTCCTCTGCGAAGGGCCTAAACTCGTAAAACTCGTGTGTACAACTTCACCATAGCTAGGACCTTGCCTCCTCAAACCTACCCCCATTCTACTGTCAGTCTTAGATCCACGACAGTTGGCGCCCAACTTGGGGCAGGTGTCTTAGCGACTTTCTGGTGGAGTTGCAATTTTTACGATTCTCATCGTCATGGTTTCCGCCGGCGGACTGGTTGAGGGCCGCGAGATCCGTCTCGGCGTGCTCGTGTTCATCGCCGACGACTCCGTCTGGCTCCAGGAAGCTCCGCTCGACGTTGATGCGCTCCCCGTCCGCGGGGCGATGCACTTTCGCGCGTGCATCCGCGGCGTCCTTCTCCGGCAACCATCGACCCAGTATTGGCCGGTTCCTATGGTGTCTTCATCCCCCGCCAGTTGCCGGCACAAGCATTCCGGTCGGTCGCGGCTCCAGCGGTGGGTGAGGCATGCGGTGGCCTGCCAATTAGCCACCTCACATGTCGCGGCAATCGAGCCCGATGAAACTCTCTACGTCCTGTTCGACCTGTCGACTGGCTCCGTCGAGACCGCATCCTAATGCGATAGCAGCGATCCCGCAGCAAAAGTCTTGATGGTCAACGGACCACCCAGTCCTCCTAGCTTCCCCCGCAACGACAGTGGCGATGGCGATCCGTCGCGCGTTCACAAGGAGTACCGCCCCAAGCCCCTTTCTTCACAGCAGAGGGAAGAGCTTCGCCGCCGCAACTTGGATGCACTTCACACTCCTATCGTTGGAGAAACCCCTGAGGCCCAGGCCTTGGAGGAAGCGCGCGTGGCAAACTTGGCTAAGCGCACTCGACTGGAGAACCTGCAGCACGCACTCCACGAGCGTGCTCGGCAGCGGATCCCTGAATCCAGTCGACGACAGCTTTTTCCACCTCAAACTTAGGTATACCGCACTCTGATCCAAAATATCACAGTCGCAGCCCGAATAGCAGAGTCAATCCAGCCTTCCCAGTCGGAGGCAGGCAGGGGTTTGATGCAGATCCGAGCCTTGCTTCGAGTAGCTGGAGAACAGAATACAACAGTATCTCAGTCTCGGAATAGGATTCATAGCAGGTCTGTGGTGGCGGACACAGTCCAGTCGGCTCACAGCCCAAGATCGCCTCCACGGCATGAGGGGCGTGGGCACCGGCAGGATCAGTACAGAAACCGCGAGCAGTATGATCACCGACTCGACCACGATGACCGTCGTCGAGTGCCCACGCCTCCTCCGAGGAGTGGATCATACGTGCCTCGGCGGCAGGATGACAGGCGCCCCCATAGTGGAGAGCGAAGAGTACCAGTCGACCCAAGAGAGCCAGGCTTTGATGCGAGATCTATTCTTGTTCAAGGTCTGGTTGACAGGAACAGAGCGCATAGAGAAGGTCATGACAGAGATTATCCGACTGGCAGCAGAGTGCACGTTTCCGGTCCCGAGTGTTTCAGCGGAGCCATCAGGGCCGCAATGATTCCTCCCAACTTCAGGTTGGCGACTAGAGTCAGCAAGTTCACCGGTGAGTCTAAGCCTAACACTTGTCTTGAAGATTACCGAGTGGCTGTGCAAATTGGTGGTGGCAATGATGAAGTGGCAATGAAGCACCTCCCTCTCATGTTGAAAGGCTTGGCCAGGGCGTGGCTGAATCAATTAGCACCTGGTAGCATATACAGTTGGGAAGAACTCGCCAGAGTGTTTGTTAGAACTTTTGAGGGTACTTGCAAGAGACCGGCAGGGTTGAAAGAATTGCAGTGTTGTGTACAGAAACTGAATGAGACCTTGAGAGACTATATCCAGAGATGAATCATGTTACACCATACAGTGGAGAATGTGTCGAATCACCAAGTAATTTGTGCCTTCAAGGAAGGCATTAAGTATGGGGAGTTGAATCTGAAATTCGGTCGGACAGGAGATATGACTCTGACTCAGATGATGGAGATTGCCACCAAATACGCTAACGGCGAAGAGGAAGACCGACTCCGGAGTGGCAAGCACAAAACAGTCACCCGGGACACCGGTGGAGGTACTTCCAATCGGAAACAGAAGCGTAAGGCCGAGCCAGTTGCTCCTGGTGAGGCCTTAGTTGTGGCTCAAGGAAAGTTCAAGGGGAAGCCCACAGGGCCCTGGAATCCCAAGTGAAAGATCAAGACGGAAATGATGTGTTGGATTTGCCATGTCACATTCACACCAAGAAAGATGAAGAGGGTAATTTGGTTTATCCCAAGAACACCACTCGACAATGTCGACTCCTGATCCAGCAATTCCGAGAGAAGCAACCCAAGGAGAAGGAAAAGGAGTCGGACAAGGATGAGGACAAGGAAGAGGATGATGACTGATGAAGACATGTACCTAGGGTAGGGGCACGGACCTGTCCAAGGAGCCCCACCCTAGGACATCCCTAGGAGAAGTCACCTTTCAATCGACTTGAAGGTATCCCACTCAACCAAGAAGCTATCACTCGACCATGAAGCCAACCACTCGACCGCCAAGAGACCTATAGTCACTCCGCAGGCAAACGGTCAGCTGTTAAGTAGTCTTTATGGTCATTATAGCAGGCGTTACCAGTAACGCCCGACCTTAAATGTACCTTAAACCCTGCATTACTGAGGGCAGGAGGGGGCCGGCGAACTCTATATAAGCCACCCCCCTCCTCAGTATGAAGGGTTCGCACCCCTGTTATTCACACGCCAGTAATCCAGTCGACCGCCTCCGGGCACCGAGACGTAGGGCTGTTACTTCCTCTGCGAAGGGCCTGAACTCGTACATCTTGGTGTGTTTACAACTTCCCAATAGCTGAGATCTAGCCTCTCCATACACACCCCCCTACATCACTGTCAGAGCTAGAACCACGACAGTTGGCGCCCACCGTGGGACCGGAATCTTAGCGCCTGATTGGAGAAGTTGCGATTTTTCCGATCCCTTTGATCATGGTTTCGTGCGGAGTTTTGGTGAAGGGATGCGAGATCCGCCTCGGCACGCTCACGTTCATCGCCGACGACTCCGCCTGGCTTCAGGAGGCACCACTTGACATCGACGCGCTCCCCGTCCGCGGTGTGACGCATTTCCGCGCATGCGTTCGTGGCGTCCTCCTGCGGCAGCCGTCGACCCAGTATCGGTCGGCCCCCGTATCGTCTCCCCGCTCTGTCTCCCACCGGCGCAAGCGCTCCGGTCGGTCGAGACTTCAAAGGTGGGTGAGGCATGCCGTGGCTCGCCAGTCGGCCGCCCCGCAAGTCGCGGCAATCGAGCCCGACGAATCCCTCTGCAGCCTGTTCGACCTGTCGACTGGCTCCACGGAGACCACATCCGAGTGCGACAGCAGCGACCCAGCGGCTGAGATCCTGGCAGTCGATGGAACACACAGTCCTCCCGGTTTCCCTCGCGCTGATGCAGGCACGGGTGGGGGCGACCCGTCGCATCCCCACGATGAGTATCTCCCCGAACCTCTCATGTCATCACAGCGAGAGGAGCTTCGCCGCCGGAACACGGACGCCCTCCGCACCCCTATCGTCGGAGAGTCCCCCGAGGCCCGGGCCTTAGAGGACGCGCGCTTGGCTAATTTGGCCAAGCGCACTCGACTGGAGAATCTCCAGCGAGAACTCAACGAGCGAGCGCGTCAGTGGGCTCCCGAGTCTAGTCGATGCCAGCTCTTACCGCCGACGCAGGTATATCGAACCCCAGTTCAGAATTTGGCCGCTGCGGCCCGTATAGCAGAGTCAATTCAGCCCTCCCAGTCGGAGGCTGGCAGGGGCTTGTTGCAGATCAAAGTGTTTCTCCGGGCGGCGGGAAACCGGAATTCCGCCGTTTCTCAGTCGCGGAACAGGATCCACAGTCGATCCGTTGCAACAGATACAGTCCAGTCGGCTCACAGCCCGCGGTCGCCCCCGAGGCGGGAGGGACGTGGCGACCGGCATGATCAGTACAGAAGGAATGAGCAGTATGATCACCGATCCGATCGTGATGATCGACGTCGAGTGCCAACCCCTCCCCGAGGAGTGGGTCATATGCGCCTCGACATCGAGATGACAAACGCCCCCATAGCGTTGGGCAGAGGATTCCCGTCGACCCCAGGGACCCGGGCTTTGACGCGAGATCTTTCCTCGTTCAAGGCTTGGTTGACAGGAACATGGCTCATTGGGAAGGCCAGAATAGAGATGCGCCCGCCAGCAGCAGAATATGTGTTTCAGGGCCAGAGTGTTTCAGTCGAGCCATCAGGGCCGCGGTGATTCCTCCCAACTTTCGGTTGGCGACTGGAGTCAGCGAGTTCACCGGTGAGTCTAAGCCTGACACTTGGCTTGAAGACTACCGAGTGGCTGTACAGATTGGCGGTGGCAATGATGAGGTGGCCATGAAGCATTTGCCTCTCATGCTAGAGGGCTCAGCCAGAGCGTGGCTAAATCAGTTGGCACCCAGAAGCATTTACACTTGGGAGGATCTCTCCCGAGTGTTTATCACCACCTTTGAAGGAACATGCAAGTGACCTGCAGGCCTTACAGAGTTGCGGTCTTGCGTGCAGAAGCCGAATGAAACCCTGAGGGAATACATCCAGAGGTGGATCACACTGCATCACTCGGTTGAGAATGTGCCAGACCATCAAGCAGTTTGTGCCTTCAAGGAAGGCGTTAAATACAAAGAGTTGAATCTGAAGTTCGGTCGAACTGGAGAGATGTCCCTGAATCGGATGATGGAGATTGCCACCAAGTACGCTAATGGTGAAGACGAGGACCGACTCTTAAGTGGCAAGCACAAGGTAGTCGCCCAAGAAACCGGAGGAAACTCCAGTCGGAAACAGAAGCAGAAGGCCGAGCCAGCCGCTCCTGGGGAGGCCCTGGCCATAGCCCAGGGAAACTTCAAGGGAAAACCCAAAGGCCCCTGGAAGCCCAAGAAAGTCAAGGATCAGGATGGAAACAATGTTTTGGATCTGCCATGTCACATCCACACCAAGAAAGACGAAGAGGGTAATTTTATTTACCCAAAGCATACCACTCGACAGTGCCGGCTCCTAATCTAGCAGTTTCAAGGCAAACAGTCCAAGGATAAGGAAAAAGAGTCAGATAGAGTCGAGGACAAGGAAGACAGTGACGATGGAGACCCCCAAATCAATTCCACCCTGATGATTTTTGCTGATGTCGAAAGCAAAAGTCGACTGAAAGTCATTAACCGTGAGGTGAATATGGTTGCTCCGGAGACACCCAGTTATCTGAAGTGGTCTCAGACTGCCATCACATTCGACCAGTCCGATCATCCTACGCACATTGCCACCCCTGGGAGGCAAGCTTTGGAGGTCGACCCAGTTGTCGAAGGCACTCGACTGACCAAAGTCCTGATGGATGGTGGCAGTGGCTTGAACATATTGTATGCTGAAACATTGAAAGGGATGGGCATTCCGATGTCCAGGCTCAGTGCCAGCAACATGAGCTTCCATGGAGTCATTCCTGGAAAGAAAGCTGAGTCACTCGGCCAGATTGCTCTCGACGTGGTTTTAGGTGATTCAAAGAATTACCGCAAGGAAAAGTTGACATTTGAGGTTGTGGACTTCCAAAGTGCTTACCATGCTATCCTGGGCCGGCCGGCTTATGCACGCTTCATGGCTCGACCATGCTACTTGTATCTCAAGTTGAAGATGCCCGGCCCCAGAGGTGTGATCACCGTTACCGGCAATAGGAAGAAAGCTGAGGAGTGTTTTCAGAAAGGATCGAAGATTGCTGACGCTCAGATGGCGGTTGTTGAGCTGCAAGAGTACCAGAAGACTGCTGATCCGAGTGAATTGCTACGAGCCAAGAAGCCTGCTTCAGAATCTGCTTTTCAGTTGTCCGGTGAAACTAAGACAGCTCACATTCACCCGACCGACCCCGACGCTGCTCCGACTCACATCTCGACGACGCTCGACTCCAAATAGGAAGAAGCACTCATCCAGTTCCTCCGTGAGAACTGGGACGTCTTCGCATGGAAGCCTTCTGACATGCCTGGAGTTCCCAGGGGGCTGGCTGAGCACCGTCTACGAGTCGACCCGAAGTTCAAGCCCGTGAAAGAACATCTTCGACGGTCCGCCGTCCAGAAGAGGAAAGCTATTGGCGAGGAGGTGGCTCGGCTCTTAGCAGCGGAGTTCATCCGAGAGATTTACCACTCCGAGTGGCTTGCCAATGTTGTCATGGTCCCCAAGAAGGACAAGTCACTTCGCATGTGCATTGATTTCAAACATATCAATCGGGCCTACCCGAAAGATCATTTTCCCCTCCCTCGCATCGACCAAATAGTCGACTCGACTGCGGGGTGCGAGAGATTGTCTTTTCTAGATGCCTATTCCGGGTACCATCAGATCCGTCTGTATGGACCCGACGAGATCAAAAAAGCTTTCATCACTCCATTCGGATGCTTCTGTTACGTCACCATGCCGTTCGGCCTCAAGAACGCCGGAGCCACGTTGATGAGAATGATTCAGAAGTGTCTACTCACTCAAATCAGTCGGAATGTGGAGGCATACATGGATGATATTGTGGTCAAGTCACGGAAAGGTTCTGACCTGCGGGCTGACCTTGCTGAAACCTTTGCCAACCTCAGGAGGTATGATATCAAGCTCAATCCATCAAAGTGCACGTTCGGAGTTCCAGGTGGAAAGTTACTCGGTTTTCTCGTTTCCGAACGGGGGATCGATGCCAATCCTGAAAAAGTTGGCACCATACTCCGGATGAAGCGCCCTGTACGCGTGCACGATGTCCAAAAGCTTACAGGCTGCTTGGCTGCTCTAAGTCGATTCATTTCTCGTCTCGGTGAATAGGCATTGCCTCTTTACCGACTGATGAAGAAGTCTGACAAGTTCGAGTGGACTCCAGAAGCTGAAGCAGCATTTGCAGAGCTCAAAGCTCCGCTCTCCACCCAGCCGGTGCTTGCTGCCCCAATCCGCAAAGAGCCTCTGCTGCTTTACATTGCAGCCACAGGACAAGTTGTCAGTACAGTACTTACGGTCGAGCAGGAAGAAGAAGGAAAGGCCTTCAGAGTTCAGCGCCTAGTCTATTATCTGTCTGAAGTTTTGACCCCTTCAAAACAAAGATACCCTCACTATCAGAAGCTTGTATATGGGATTTACATGACCACGAAGAAGGTTGCACATTACTTCTCTGACCACTCCATTACAGTCGTCAGCGACGCCCCACTGTCAGAGATTCTGCATAACAGAGATGCAACTGGTCGAGTGGCCAAGTGGGCGATTGAACTCCTTCCCTTAGATATCAAGTTTGAAGCAAAGAAGGCTATCAAGTCCCAAGCAATCGCAGATTTCATCGCCGAGTGGATTGAACAGCAACTTCCGACTCAAGTTCACTCGGAGCACTGGAGCATGTTCTTCGATGGATCTAAGATGCTGAATGGTTCCGGTGCTGGGGTAGTTCTAGTCTCCCCCCGAGGAGATAAGCTCAGATATGTTCTCCAGATTCACTTCGATTCCTCCAATAATGAAGCAGAATATGAAGCACTTTTGTACAGGTTGTGCATGGCCATCTCACTCGGCGTCCGTCGCCTCATGGTCTATGGCGACTCAGATTTGGTGGTTAATCAGGTGATGAAGGAGTGGGACGTCAGAAGTCCGGCTATGACTGGTTATTGCAATGCAGTAAGAAAGCTAGAAAAGAAATTCGAGGGGGTAGAGCTTCATCACATCCCCCGACTGAAAAATCAAGCAGCTGACGATCTGGCAAAGATAGGCTCCAAGAGACAAGCCATTCCCAGCAATGTGTTTTTGGAGCACATCCGCTCGCCATCAGTCCAGGAGGATCCTTTCACAGAAGAAGCCCCACAACCGAAAAGTGCCACAGATCCGACTGAAGTCGAAGTTCCTGCTGTGGTCGACCTAATCATGGAAGTCTTGGCAATCACTCCCGACTGGACGATACCGTACATCACGTATATCCTAAGGAAAGAACTCCCAGAGGACAAGGAAGAGGCTCGACAGATCGTCTGCCGATCCAAGGCCTTCACAGTCATAAAGGGGTAGTTGTATAGAGAAAGCGCGACTGGGATCGGTCAGAAGTGCATAACACCAGAAGAAGGTCGGATAATCCTTGATGATATCCACTCGGGGACCTGTGGTCACCATGCGTCCTCTCGGACCATTGTGGCTAAAGCATACCGAGCGGGATTTTTCTGGCCTAGAGCAAATGAGATGGCAAAAGAGATAGTCGACAAGTGTGGAGGGTGCTAGTTCTACTCCAACATGTCACACAAGCCTGCATCAGCCCTGAAGACCATTCCACTCGTCTGGCCCTTTGCTGTTTGGGGACTAGACATGGTTGGTCCACTGAGAACAGGCAGAAGTGGTTCACTCATGTGCTTGTGGCAGTCGACAAGTTTACCAGATGGATTGAAGCTAAGCCTATCAAGAATCTTGATGCTTGCACTGCTATCAGTTTCGTCAAAGGGCTAACATTCAGATATGGAGTCCCGCATAGCATCATCACTGACAATGGGTCAAACTTCGATTCGGACAAGTTCAGAGCTTTTTGCGCCTCTCAAGGCACTCGAGTCGACTACGCATCGGTCGCCCATCCCCAGTCGAATGGACAAGCTGAAAGGGCAAATGGTCTGATTCTCAAAGGACTAAAGCCTCGACTGATGCGTGATCTCAAGCACGCGGCAGGTGCTTGGGTCGACGAGCTTCCGTCAGTTCTGTGGGGATTGAGGACCACCCCTAACCGGTCGACTGGAAGAACTCCATTCTTTCTGGTTTATGGAGCCGAAGCAGTTCTGCCAAGTGATCTTCTTCACAACGCGCCCCGAGTCGAGCTTTACACCGAAGATGAAGCAGAACAGGCCTGGCAAGACGCAGTCAAACTCCTAGAAGAAGAGAGGGAGATGGCCATGATCAGATCGACCATTTATCAGCAAGACTTGCGTCGATTCCACGCCCGGAATGTGAAGAGTCGAGCCTTCCAAGAAGGAGATTTGGTCCTCCGAGTGGATCAACAGAAACCACACAAGCTTGCTCCTACTTGGGAAGGCCCCTTCATCGTCACCAAAGTCCTCCACAATGGAGCGTATCACCTCTACAATGTTGATCGCCAGATCGACGAGCCACGAGCTTGGAATGCGGAACTACTCCGCCCCTTTTACACTTGAGCTCTCCCCTGGACGAGATGTAATGAGAAAAATTTCTGCAGTTTATTTTTATCAAAGACAAGAGTGTTCCAATAATTGCTGTCACTTCTGTTTGCTTACGAAATCCCCCAGTGGGTGACTTAGCTGCGAATCCATTTCACCTAAGCTCGAAAAATCCTACCGAGTGGAGAGCCAGACTCCCACTCGGAGGCTTAGCTGCAGCCCAGCGCTCGCCTAAGTTTGAAAAAAATCCTACCGAGTGGAGAGCAATCCTCCCACTCGGAGGCTTAGCTGCAGTCCAGCGCTCGCCTAAGTTTGAAAAAATCCTACCGAGTGGAGAGCAATCCTCCCACTCGGGGGCTTAGCTGCAGTCCAGTACTCGCCTAAGTTCTCTCACTTAGAGACTTAGCTGCAGTCAGGCACTCGCCTAAGTTTGAAAAATCCTACCGAGTGGAGAGCAATCCTCCCACTCGGGGGCTTAGCTGCAGTCCAGTACTCGCCTAAGTTCTCTCACTTAGAGACTTAGCTGCAGTCAGGCACTCGCCTAAGTTTGAAAAAATCCTACCGAGTGGAGAGCAAACCTCCCACTCGGGGGCTTAGCTGCAGCCCAGTGCTCGCCTAAGTGTTTAAAAATCCTACCGAGTGAAGAGCAAACCCCCCACTCAGAGGCTTAGCTGCAGCCCAGTGCTCGCCTAAGTGTTTAAAAATCCTACCGAGTGGAGAGCAAACCTCCCGCTCGGGGGCTTAGCTGCAGCCCAGTGATCGCCTAAGTGTTTAAAAATCCTACCGAGTGGAGAGCAAACCTCCCACTCGGGGGCTTAGCTGCAGCCCAACGCTCGCCTAAGTGTTTAAAAATCCTACCGAGTGGAGGGCAAACCTCCCACTCGGGGGCTTAGCTGCAGCCCAACGCTCGCCTAAGTGTTTAAAAATCCTACTGAGTGGAGAGCAAACCTCCCACTCGGGGGCTTAGCTGCAGCCCAACGCTCGCCTAAGTGTTTAAGAATCCTACCGAGTGGAGAGCAAACCTCCCACTCGGGGGCTTAGCTGCAGCCCAATGCTCGCCTAAGTGTTTAAAAATCCTACCGAGTGGAGAGCAAACCTCTCACTCGGAGGCTTAGCTACAGCCCAGTGCTCGCCTAAGTACAAGACTCAACCCTATCCACGAGTCGACTGCTAACTTCCCCTTCGGAGCTGCGCCGCAAATACAAGGTTATTCCGAGTGAAGATCAAGATCCACTCAACGAATCAAACCATGAAGATATTCAACGAGAAATCAAGATCAGATAAAGCCTAAAAGGTCCCATACCTCAAAGTACTCGAGCCCTCAGCTCGGCAGAGTTTAACGGTTACAAATCCACTCGGCATTCCGAGGTAAATTTAAAGTTTTTCACTCCTCAGGAGGAGGACTGGAAGGGGCGACGAACTCATCCAAGTCGATCCCGTCGGCAATACGGGTGGCAGTGGCGATGAAAGTCTCCATGAAGTCTTGAAAGCTGTGCTTCCTGGTATTGGCAACTTGGATGGCCGCCAGCTTTTCTTCTCGCGCCTCCTTGCAATGGACGCGGACCAGAGACAGAGCGACATCGGCACCACATCTAGCAGAGGATTTCTTCCATTCCGCCACTCGACCTGGGACTTCGTTAAGTCGAGCCATCAGAGACTCGAGGTCGTTCTGAAGCGTCATCCCAGGCCAGAGCGATGTGTCGATCCGCGACATCGCAACTTTCAGCCGAGCTAGGTAATCAACGACGCTGGTAACACGAGACTCCAATCAGAGCACGTTCATAGCAGCCTCGTCCTTCACGAGAGAATTGGCGGGATCCAAGCCTGGCTCCACTCGACTGGTTTCCTCTTCGAAGCTCTGGCAGAATTCTGCAAACACGATTCAAGAATGAGACAGTGGCCGTACGCGGGCTCGGCAACTACAAGACAGCCGGGTTGGAATAATTACCTTCGAGCATGACGAACTGCTTCTTGGCGAGTCCTCCGAGATAAGCCTCCAGATCTTTTGCCTTCCCCGCCAGCTCGCCCGCCTTGTCGTGCAGATCCATCTTCTCCTTCTTCAGTCGACTGGCATCTCGATTAGCTGTCTCGAGAGCAGTTTTCAGTCTGGAGTTCTCCTGTTCAAGAGCTCCGACCGAAGCCAATTTCTCCTCTGCGAGCTTCGTTTTGCTCGAGGCCTCCTTCTGTGCCTCTGCAAGGTCTTGATCCTTCTTCTTCAGAGCTTCCTCCAGTTTATCTGTGGCGCGTCGAGTGGAACCAACATCAAGAATGGACAAGGAAGAAAATCCACCCGTTAAGAATGGAGAACCTCACCAGCCATACCTTTTGCTTCTTCTTGCGCCCTCTTCAAATTCTCCTGAGCAAGCTTCAAGTTAAGGTTGAGCTGGATCTGCTGATTCTCCAGCTCAGTATAGCGAGCTACAAGTTCACAAGATTTCTGCAAAAAGAAAAATCAGTCGACAGACGTCCAAGATAAGTTGCTTCCGAGTCACTAAGAGACAATGATGACATTTCTAAGACCACAGCCGAATCAAAAACATTCGACAGTAGTCTCGGGGACTACACCCAGTGGGTGCACTCAGCGTGCCCCCACTGGTTCGACCAAAAAAAAGAGAAAAAGTCGATTGCCCGCGGTCGACCGGATACTGTTCCACTCGACCTGGCCCGACCAAACCGAGTGAAGAAATACAGCTACAGCAACACAATGTAAAGACTATAGTCGACTGCCAGCAGTCCACCGTAGTCTCGGGGACTACACCCAGTGGGTGCACTTAGCGTGCCCCCACTCGTCCAAGAATTGGAAGACACACCCAGTGGGTGTACAGATGCAGATACAAAAGATCTTCGGAAAAGAGACTCTTCAAACAGCATATCATAACAGACCAAGTGTTGAGTCGACTGACCTGGACGTTGCTCTGAAGAGCCGAACTCGCGTCATAGGCTGCTTGGCTGGCCTCCCGAGCCATCTTCACTTGCTCCATCATGACCCCCACCTGGCGTATAGCCTCTTTTGCAGCAGTCGCTTGGTCCTCAGGGACGGGGTATGCGGCAAAAAGCGAAGACGGATCCGCAGTCGACGAGGAGGGTCGCGCACTCGCCAGAGGAACGGCGAAGGTCACAGAAGCCCGAGTGGTGTCACCACCATCTCGAGCCACGGCCTCGGACGCCGGAGCGGATTGGGGGGTCTCGTCAGCCGACGCCCTCTTGTGCCTCCTCACTCTCAACGGACCATTGTCGTCGTCATCTGGGAGGTTGATAACATGAGGAGGGGCTACAAAGGAAAAGTTCAATCGACCAGAGTTGCAATAAATGATCAGTCGACTCAAAGCAGAACGTCGGTAATCGTACCAAGGTTGGAAGTAACAGCATCCTGCATCTCTTGGTCGTCGTCCTTGGCGGAGACCTCAGAAGTAGCAGCACTGCAAGCCTCGAAAGTCAGTCGGTTGGCACAATGGATCGACCAAGGATCCATCCACGGTCGACAAAGGAAAACAAGTTTTATTATTACCCGGAAATGGTAGGGACAGCTATCTTCATCTTGGGCAGAGCCTTGGGCGGCTTGGACAGCGTCGTGCGTGGCTACTTGGGAACCTTCCCAGTCGGCGTAGGAGAAGAAGTCTGAGGGCGTTTCGACGACTGCCCAACAGAAGCAGTCGCCTTGCCACGTTCCTGCGCTGGGTCGTGTGTGTGCTTGGACCGCCCCTCTGGGCGAGGGGGTTCGACCTCCTCCTCCTCCTCTTCGCTGGAGTCGACGTTGTCGTCTCCCTCTCCTTCACCGTCGGACTTCCACTCGCCTTGGTCGTCCCCACTCTCACCTCCACTCGCCTCCCCTTCCTCAGTTGGCCCCTGAGCCCCGTTGGGCGTCGAGTACATCTCGGTGGTCGCCTGGAAAGCAATAGACAAGACGAAAGTCAATTGACCAACTCAAAGAAGACCAATGCAGAAAACAAGATTTCAGTCGGGAGCATAAAGACATACCTGGTCCACTTCATACGAATTGTCGAGTGGAGTTACCCTCCTGGCTCCTCGGGGGTTGTCTTTGTTCCCCGTGATGCTCGACAGCCACCCCTCCAGCATCTCGTCGGTGACCTCCTCCGGGTGGATCCGAGTGGTGTCATCGAGACCAGAGTACAACCACATCAGGTGGTCACGGGCCTGGAGCGGTTGGATGCGCCTCTGGAGGAAGACCTCTAGCAGGTCCATCCCAGTCACACCCTCACGGACAAGCTCGACCACTCGACCGGCCAACACTTTGACTTGGGCCCTTTCCTCTGGCGTCACTTTTAGAGAAGCGGGTTTTTTTGGCTCGGTCGAGGGAGAAAGGAGGAAGACCAGTCGACTGTCCTGGGGTCGCCTGGTCCTGACAGTAGAACCAGGTCGCCTGCCAACCACGGACCGACTCCGGGGAAGTAATGGATGGAAAACAGCTCTTCCCCCTCATCTGGATCGCCAAGCCCCCGCACAACTGGATCACCTGCGTCCTCTCGTCACTCGACTTGGCCTTCTTGACCGATTGAGAACGGCAAGTAAAGATGTGCTTGAAAAGTCCCCGATGGGGGCGGCAACCCAAGAAAGCCTCACACATGGAAATGAAAGCGGCAAGGTATACAATGGAGTTGGGAGTGAAGTGGTGGAGCTGCGCTCCGAAGAAGTTCAAGAAGCTCCGGAAAAAAGGATGGGGCGGCAGAGAAAACCCTCGGTCGATGTGGGTGGCTAGGAGCACGCACTCACCATCGCGGTGTTGAGGTTCGATCTCTCCCCCCGGAAGATGCGCGGCTTGGTGGGGGATGACTCCCCCCTCAACCATGTCGTCGAGATCCTCTTGCCGGAGCACTGACGGCATCCAGTCGCCCTGGATCCAACCTTTGGGCAGAGCGGTCCTAGAGGAAGATCCGCCCCGAGCTGACCTCTTCCCTTTCCCCGCCGCCGCCGCCTTCTTCGCGCGCTCCAGAGCAGAGGTCTTGCTCTTCGTCATCATCGCCGGCGAAGTCTCGCACGGGCCTGCTGCGCTGGGGCGAGAATGGAGGTGGCGGAAGGACTTGCGAAGGGAGAGAGGCAGAAGAAAGGAGGAGAAGAGAGCGTGCTGCTTGGAAACCCCGAGCCGGCGATTTATAAGGGACCTCTTCCAAGTGGCTGACTGGTAGGCCCAGGCTATCCAGTCAAATCCCGCAGCAGACGCGCGCGCAGTACGTGGCGAAAAAGGCGACGCGGGGATCGAGGAGCTTCCGCTTTATCGCTTCCGATTACTACGGCCGCTCCCGTCCCGCACGCTTCCCAAAATCCGAATCCTGCGACATCCGCGGGCCACAGAACAACTTGTCAAAACAGAAGACCCCGATCGCGCCGGCGCTCAGTATGTCACAAGCAAAGAAATTCACTCGACGAAAGGCCTGGAATGGATCAAGGCGACTGAAAAAGGTTGGCAACACCATCCATGACGATTGACCCAAAACGAGGCGCTCACGTAGCCCAAAGAACCAGTCGGAAAGATCTCCAACTCTTTCCCCACTCTAACCTCGATCCATTCGGGGGCTAATGATGAAGACATGTACCTAGGGTAGGGGCACGGACCTGTCCAAGGAGCCCCACCCTAGGACATCCCTAGGAGAAGTCACCTTTCAATCGACTTGAAGGTATCCCACTCGACCAAGAAGCTATCACTCGACCATGAAGCCAACCACTCGACCACCAGGAGACCTATAGTCACTCCGCAGGCAAACGGTCAGCTGTTAAGTAGTCTTTATGGTCATTATAGCACTTTATTAGGGGCGTTACCAGTAACGCCCGACCTTAAATGTACCTTAAACCCTGCATTACTGAGGGCAGGAGGGGGCCGGCAAACTCTATATAAGCCACCCCCCTCCTTAGTATGAAGGGTTCGCACCCCTGTTATTCACACGCCAGTAATCCAGTCGACCGCCTCCGGGCACCGAGACGTAGGGCTGTTACTTCCTCCGCGAAGGGCCTGAACTCGTACATCTTGGTGTGTTTACAACTTCCCAATAGCTGAGATCTAGCCTCTCCATACACACCCTCCTACATCACTGTCAGAGCTAGAACCACGACAATGACGGTCTTCCCAACGTCAACTCCACTCTGATGATTTTTGCTGATGTTGAGAGCAAAAGTCGATTGAAAGTTATCAACAGAGAAGTGAACATGGTTGCTCCGGCAACACCAAGTTATTAGAAGTGGTCCCAGACTGCCATCACCTTCGACCAGTCTGACCATCCAGCATGTATAGCCACCCCTGGGAGGCAAGCGTTGGTGGTCGACCCAGTTGTTGAAGGCGCTCGACTGACTGAAGTGCTGATGGATGGTGGTAGCGGCCTAAATATCCTTTATGCTGAAACCTTGAAGGGAATGGGGATTCCGATGTCCAAGTTCAGTGAAAGTAATATGAGTTTCCATGGCGTTATACCCGGCAAGAAGGCTGAATCACTCGGCCAAATCGCCCTTGATGTGGTTTTCGGTGATTCCAAGAATTACCGCAAAGAAAAGTTGACATTTGAAGTAGTGAATTTCAAGAGTGCTTATCATGCCATTCTGGGTAGGCCTGCCTATGCACGTTTCATGGCTCGACCGTGTTACGTGTACCTCAAATTAAAAATGCCTGGTCCCAGAGGAGTGATCACTATCACTGGCAATCGGCAGAAAGTAGAAGAGTGCCTCCAGAAGGGCTCAAAAATTGCCGATGCACAAATGGCGGCAGTCGAAATGCAAGAATACCAGAAAAATGCAGATCCGAGTGATTTGCTGCACTCCAAGAAGCCTGCCACTGATTCTGCATTTCAGTCGTCCGGTGAAACCAAGCTGATTCATATTCACCCGACCGATCCTAATGCTGCTCCTACTCATATTTCAACTTCACTCGACAGCAAATAGGAAGAAGCGCTCATCCAGTTCCTCCGTGAGAACTGGGACATCTTTGCATGGAATCCTTCTGACATGCCGGGTGTACCCAGGGGACTGGCTGAGCATCATTTGCGAGTAAACCCAAAAGTGAAACCAGTCAAAGAACATCTTCGACGGTCCGCCGTATAGAAGAGAAAAGCAATTGGTGAGGAAGTGGCTCAGCTCCTGGCAGCTGAGTTCATCCGCGAGATTTACCACTCCGAGTGGCTCGCCAATGTTGTTATGGTACCCAAGAAGGAAGACTCACTTCGCATGTGCATTGACTGCAAGTATATCAATCGGGCCTGCCCAAAAGATCATTCTCCTCTCCCTCGCATCGACCAAATTGTCGATTCGACTACGGGGTGTGAGCATTTGTCTTTCCTAGACGCCTATTCCGGGTACCATCAGATCCGACTGTATGGACCCGATGAGATAAAAACAGCTTTCATACTCCATTCAGGTGCTTTTTTTATGTCACCATGCCATTCGGTCTCAAGAACGCTGGGGCCACGTTCATGAGGATGATTCAGAAGTGTCTGCTCACTCAAATCAGTCGGGATGTGGAAGCATACATGGATGACATTGTGATCAAGTCACGCAAAGGTTCCGACCTGCTGACTCACCTTGCTGAAACCTTTGCCAACCTGAGAAGATATGATATCAAGCTCAACCCATCAAAGTGTACTTTTGGAGTTCCTGGCAGAAAGTTACTCGGCTTCCTCGTTTCCGAACGAGGGATCGACGCGAACCCAGAGAAAGTTGGTGCCATACTCCGGATGAAGCGCCCTGTGCGCATGCATGATGTCCAGAAGCTTACTAGTTGTTTGGCCGCCTTGAGTCGATTCATTTCTCTCCTCGGTGAAAAGGCATTGCCTCTTTACCGACTGATGAAGAAATCTGACAAGTTTGAGTGCACTCCTGAAGCTGATGCAGCGTTTGCAGATCTCAAAACCCTGCTTTCCACCCAGCCGGTGCTCGCTGCCCCAATCAGCAAATAGCCTTTACTGCTTTATATTGCAGCCACTGGACAAGCTGTCAGTACAGTACTCACGGTCGAGCAGGAAGAAGAAGGAAAATCCTATAAAGTTCAGCGCCCAGTATATTATGTTTCTGAAGTTTTAACTCCATCCAAGCAAAGATATCCACATTATCAGAAGCTTGTTTATGGGATTTACATGACCACGAAGAAGATTGCACATTATTTCTCTGATCACTCCGTTACAGTCGTCAGCGACGCACCATTGTCAGAAATTTTGAACAACAGAGATGCAACTGGTTGAGCGGCAAAATGGGTGATTGAACTCCTTCCCTTGGATATCAAGTTTGAGGCAAAGAAATCTATCAAGTCCCAGGCAATAGCGGATTTCCTTGCCAAGTGGATCGAACAACAACTGCCGACTCAGATTTACTCGGACCACTAGACCATGTTCTTTGATGGATCCAAGATGCTGAATGGTTCTGGTGCTGGGGTGGTATTGGTATCCCCCCGAGGTGACAAGCTCCGCTATGTTCTCCAAATTCATTTTGATTCCTCTAACAACGAAGCTGAATATGAAGCACTTTTGTACGGGTTGCGTATGGCCATTTCACTCAGCGTCTGTCGCCTCATGGTCTACGGCGACTCAGATTTGGTGGTGATTCAATTAATGAAGGAGTGGGACATCAGAAGCCCAGCTATGACTGTGTACTGCAATGCGGTGAGAAAGTTAGAAAAGAAGTTTGAGGGTTTAGAACTCCACCATATACCCTGACTGAAAAATCAAGCAACAGATGATTTGGCGAAGATAGGTTCCAAGAGAGAAGCCATTCCCAGTAATGTGTTTTTGGAGCATATTCATACACCTTCAGTCCAGGAAGATCCTTTCACTGAAGAGCCCCCGCAGTCAAAGAGCACCGCTGATCCGACTGAAGTCGAAGTCCCGGCCGTGGTTGACTTGATCATGGAGGTTTTGGTCATCACTCCCGACTAGACAGTGTTGTACATTGCGTACATCCTCAGGAAGGAACTCCCAGAGGACGAAGAAGAGGCCCGGCGGATCGTCCGCTGATCCAAAGCTTTTACTGTGATAAGAGGGCAGCTGTTCAGAAAAGTGTAACTGGAGTCAGCCAGAAATGCAAAACACCAGAGGAAGGTCGAGTGATCCTCAATGACATCCACTCGGGGACCTGTGGTCACCATGCGCCCTCTCGGACCATTGTGGCCAAAGCATACCGAGCAGGATTTTATTGGCCACGGGCAAATGAGATGGCACAAGAAATAGTCGACAAATGTGAAGGTTGCCAGTTTTACTCCAACATGTCTCACAAGCCTGCGTCAGCCCTGAAGACCATTCCACTCATCTGGCCCTTCGCTGTTTGGGGTTTGGACATGGTTGGACCTCTAAGAACGGGTAGGAGCGGTTTCACTCATGTACTCGTGGCAGTTGACAAATTCACCAAATGGATTGAAGCCAAACCTATCAGAAGTCTTGAAGCCAGTACTGCTGTCAGTTTCATCAGAGAGTTAACATTCAGATATGGTGTTCCGCACAACATCATCACTGACAAACGGCTCGAATTTCGATTCGGATGAGTTCAGAGCCTTCTGTGCTTCCCAAGGCACTCGAGTCAACTATGCTTTAGTCACCCATCCCCAGTCAAATGGACAAGCTGAAAGAGCAAACGGGTTGATCCTCAAAGGACTGAAACCCCAACTAATGCGTGATCTCAAGCATGCGGCAGGCGCCTGGGTCGATGAACTTTCGTCAGTACTTTGGGGTCTGAGGACGACTCTGAATCGGTCGAACTCCATTCTTCTTGATCTATGGAGCTGAAGTTGTGCTTCTGAGTGACTTGCTTCACAATGCACCCAGAGTCGAGCTTTTCTCAGAAGATGAAGCAGAACAGGCTCGGCAAGACGCAGTTGATCTTCTGGAAGAGGAAAGAGAGATGGCTCTGATCCGATCGACCATTTATCAGCAAGACCTGCGTTGATTCCATGCCAGAAACGTGAGGGGTCGAGCATTTCAGGAAGGAGACTTGGTTCTTTGAGTGGATCAGTAGAAACCACATAAGCTCACCCCTACTTGGGAAGGTCCTTTCATCATCACCAGAGTGCTCCACAATGGAGCGTACCACCTCTACAACATCGAGCATAAGAAATACGAGCCACACGCTTGGAATGCGGAGTTGCTCCACCCCTTTTACACTTAAGCATTCAGACTGTTGAGATGTAATAAGAAATATCCCTTAGTTTGATTATCAAAGACACGGTTTTACAGTCTCATAAATGATCATTGTTCTTTTTTATGTTCTAAATCCCCCAGTGGGTGCCTTAGATGCGAATCTGTTTCGCCTAAGTTTAACAAATCCTGTCGAGTGATGAGCAAGCCTCTCACTCGGGGGCTTAGCTGCAGATCCCTTTCGCCTAAGTTCAAAAAATCCTACCAGTGGCAAGCAAGCCTCTCACTCGGAGGCTTAGCTGCAGTCCAGTACTCGCCTAAGTTTGAAAAATCCTACCGAGTGGTGAGCAAGCCTCTCACTCGGAGGCTTAGCTGCAGTTCGGTACTCGCCGAAGTTTGAAAAATCCTACCGAGTGGTGAGCAAGCCTCTCACTCGGATGCTTAGCTGCATTCCAGTACTCGCCTAAGTTTGAAAAATCCTACCAAGTGGCGAGCAAGCCTCTCACTCGGAGGCTTAGCTGCAATCCAGTACTCGCCTAAGTTTGAAAAATCCTACCGAGTGGTGAACAAGCCTCTCACTCAGAGGCTTAGATGCAGTCCAGTACTCGCCTAAGTTTGAAAAATCCTACCGAGTGGTGAGCAAGCCTCTCACTCGGAGGATTAGCTACAGTCCAATACTCGCCTAAGTTTGAAAAATCCTATCGAGTGGTGAGCAAGCCTCTCAGTCGGAGGCTTAGTTGCAGTCCAGTACTCGCCTAAGTTCAAAAAATCCTACCGAGTGATGAGCAAACCTCACACTCGGGGGCTTAGCTGCAGTCCAGTACTCGCCTAAGTTCAAAAAATTCCTACCGAGTGATGAGCAAACCTCACACTCGGGGGCTTAGCTGCAGTCTAGTACTCGCCTAAGTTTGAAAAATCCTACCGAGTGATGAGCAAATCTCACACTCAGGGGCTTAGCTGCAGTCCAGTACTCGCTTAAGTTTTAAAAAATCATACCGAGTGATGAGCAAACCTCACACTCAGGGGCTTAGCTGCAGTCCAGTACTCGCCTAAGTTTAAAAAATCCTACCGAGTGATGAGAAAACCTCACAATCAGGGGCTTAGCTGCAGTCTAGTACTCGCCTAAGTTTGAAAAATCCTACCGAGTGATGAGCAAATATCACACTCGGGGGCTTAGATGCAGTCCAGTACTCGCCTAAGTTTAAAAAAATCCTACCGAGTGTTGAGCAAACCTCACACTCGGGGGCTTAGCTGCAGTCCAGTACTCACCTAAGTTTGAAAAATCCTACCGAGTGATGAGCAAATCTCACACTCGGGGGCTTAGCTGAAGTCCAGTACATGCCTAAGTTTAAAAAATCCTACCGAGTGATGAGCAAATCTCTCGGGGGCTTAGCTGCAGTCCAGTACTCGCCTAAGTTTAAAAAATCCTACCGAGTGATGAGCAAACCTCACACTCGGGGGCTTAGCTACAGTTGAGTACTCGCCTAAGTTTGAAAAACACCCCTATTCGCAAGGACGACGAGGTGCAGGTCAACTGCAATCCTCTCCTCAGAGCTGCACGACAAGTACAACGTGCGCTCCATCCCTGTCCGCAAGGACTACGAGGTGCAGGTCGACTGCAATCCTCTCCTCGGAGCTGCGCCACAAGTACAACGTGCGCTCCATCCCTAGCCGCAAGGACGACGAGGTGCAGGTCGACTGTAATCCTCTCCTCGGAGCTGCGTCACAAGTATAACATGCGCTCCATCCCTATCCGTAAGGACGACGAGGTGCAGGTCGACTGTAATCCTCTCCTCGGAGCTGCGCCACAAGTACAACATGCACTCCATCCCTATCCACAAGGAAGATGAGGTGCAGGTCGACCGCAATCCTCTCCTCGGAGCTGCGCCACAAGTACAACGTGCGCTCCATCCCTATCCGCAAGGAAGACGAAGTGCAGGTCGACTGCAACCTTTTCTTCGGAGCTGCGTCACAGATACAAAGATTATTCCGAGTGAAGAACAAGTTCCACTCAAAGGAAAACGCAAGCATATTCGGAGATAAACCAAGTTCAGATAAATCCCAAAGTTCTGAACCACGGATCCAAAATACTCGAGCATCAAGCCCGAAGAAGTTTAACGATTACACAATCACTCGGCATTCCGAGGCAAATAAAGGTGAAGCATACTATTTTTGGTCACTTGTCAGGAGGAGGGCTGGCTAGATCGCAGAAACTGTCAAGGTCTATGTTCTCTGCGATGCGAATGGCGGCATCAAGGAAAGTGTCCATAAAGGACTGGAAAGTGTGCCTTTTTGTGTTAGCAACCTTGAGCTCCGCCAGCTTGTCCTCTTTGACATCCTTGCAGTGCACTCGGACCAGGGACAGGGCGACATCAGCGCTGCAGCAAGCAGATGACTTCTTCCATTCTTGCACTCGCTCGGGTATTTGATTCAGTCGGGCCATCAGAGACTCGAGGTCTTGAGACAGTTCTGCTTCAGGACAGAGTTCAGCATCAACCCGAGTCATCGCCGCCTTCAGGTGGGCAATATAAGCAACTGCGCTATCCATGCGAGATTCCAACCGCAGCACATTCATTACGACGTCATCTTTGATTGGGCAATTTATGGGGTCGAGACCCGTCTCGACCCGCCCAGTTTCTGCTTCAAAGTCTTGGCAAAGCTCTACACAGTCGGATGAATGGTGAGTTGATAATATAATAAGACCTGTCAATCGACCATAACAAGTCAGTCGAACTTCAGTACCTTCAAGTTTTAAGACCAGCTGAGCAACAATCTGGCCCAGATAAGACTCCAACTTGCCCTTCTTGGCTTTGAGGCTCCCAATCTCGTCAGACAGCTTGTCCTTGTCCTTCTTTAGTCGCTCAACCTCCCGATTGGTGTTAAAGACAACAGTCTTCAGTTTGGAGTTCTCTTCTTCTAACTTGCCGACTGAAGCAAGCTTCTTGTCAGCAAGTGTTGTTTACTCTCGCGCCTCCTTCTGTGCGGCAGCAAGATCTAGATCCTTCTTCTCCAGAGCCTGCTTCATTTTCTCTAAAGAAATAACATTCTTCAGACGAGCTTGGAGTTGATGGTTTTCACTATGTACATTTGCTCGAGTGAAATCACTCGGTTCAAAAAAAAATGGAAAGGAAAAGTGCCAGTCATAAGATGGACAGTTGTTGATTGGTTACCTCCCATGGCAGCTACTTCGTCACGAGCAGTCTTGACATTCTTATTGGCCAATTCCAGATCAAGGTTGAGGCTGATTTGCTGCCTTTTCAGTGTAGAAAGTTGATCCCCAAGATTACAAGATTTCTACAGTCAATATATAAGACATATCAGTCAACAGAAACAAAAAAACATCACAGTGAAAGTTACTCTAAGACTACCACCGAATCAAACATTCAACGGCAGTCTCGGGGACTACACCCAGTGGGTGCACTTAGCGTGCCCCCTCTGGTTGGATTCAACACTCAGCATGGTCTGCCCAGCTCGAGTAAAAAAAGCAAAGAGAGTTGTTCTCAGACCATAGTCGATTGCCCACAGTCCACCACGGTCTCGGGGACTACACCCAGTGGGTGTACTTAGCGTGGCCCCACTGGTTCAGGTTGTCACTCGACATGACCTGCCCAGATCGAGTGAGAAAATTCAGAGTTTCAGACCACAGTCGACTACCCGCAGTCAACTATGGTTTCTGGGACTACACCCAGTGGGTGCACTCAGCGTGCCCCCACTAGTTCAAAAATCCAAGTCGACTGAAGTGGAAGACCTATACGACTTTAGAGCAGACAAACCCTAGTGGGTGGATGAGAAGTAAGATCAGTCAGAAAACCAACTAACCTGGACATTGGTCTGTAGAGCAGCGCTGGCGTTGAAGGCCACCTGACTGGCCTCGTGCACCACTTTCATCTGTCCCATCACAAGATTCAACTGAAGAAGAGCTTCCTTGGCGGCACTCGGTGGGTCGTCTGGAGTTTGGTACGCAGTGAAAAGAGATGATGGCAGAACAGTTGAAGCACCCGCTGGGTCTGATGCATGGAGTTGTACTGGAGCAGCAGGGGTCTGAGCAGCTGACCCTGATGGATAGTCAGTCGACAGCGGGATAGCGAAAGTGATGTTGGTGCAAGCCAGATCTACGGATCGCTCCACCGCCGTCCCAGGCATCAGTGTCGACTGAGGAACCTGAACCTCAGGCGCTTTCCTACTCAGTCCGTGGTCCCTCCTCCTCCTTTCCCTCAGAGGCACTTCTTCTTCATCATCATCCGGAAGCACAACAACATCTCGTGGAGCTACAGCAAACAAGAAAAATCAGAGAGACGACTGACGAACAGTCCAGTCGACCGACTAAATTTGAGTCGGACAAACTTACTGGCTTTGGAGGTAGCTACGTCGTCGGTTTCCTCGTCATCTAGGACCTTGTCAATATCCATATCAGTCGCTGCGGAGGCCGGGCTGGAAAAGTTCATCATCTACTCGGTCAGGACAGGAGAATCAATCGAAGCAAAGAAACACGGGAAGAATGTTTACCCAGAAGCAACAGGAACATCCATCTTGATCTGCAAGGTCTTCCGGGCCTTCGAGGGATTGATCTTGGGCTGCTTGATGACTTTCTCAGCCAGCTCTGGAGTCGGAGACCGGGCGCGCTTTTGAGATGGAACGCTCGAGGCCACAGACTTACCGCGCCTGCCCATGGGATCGTGGCGTTGCTTGGATCAACGTTCCAAACGAGGCAGTGAGTCGACTACTTCCTCGTCGTCTGACTCATCGCTCTCATCTTCATCATCATCGTCTGGTGACTCCCATTCACCGCTCTCCTCCGTGTTGTCCCCGCCCTCATGGTCCTGCTCCAGAGCTTGTTCACCATTGGGCATTGAGTACATCTATGTGTAAATCTACAAGACAAGAAGTCGAGTGGAAATCAGTCGGATTAACAAATAGTTGGAAAATGCATTCAAATGCAATCGGTCATATTGGCCAAACCTTGTCTGGCTGGTTGCTGTTGCTGAAAGGGTCGACTCTCCTGGCGCCCCTGGGGTTGTCCTTGTTCCCAGTGATGATCGTCAGCCATTGAGCCACTGTTTCGGCCGGCACCTCCTCTGGATGAACCTGAGCGGTGTCGCCAGCGCCGGAGTACATCCACATGGAATGGTCACGGGCCTAGAGCGGTTGGATGCGCCGACCGAGGAACACCTCCAAAAAATGCATGCCAGTGACGCCTTGGTTGATCAGCTGGACCACCCTCTCGACCAGCATGCCTGTCTCCGCCTTCTCCATAGCAGTCACTTTCAGCGAGGAAGGAGTTTGAACACGGTCGAAAGAAAAAGGAGGAAGTCTAGTAATATCCTTGCAGTAGAACCGGGTCGACTGCCAGCCTCTAACCGACTCAGGAAGGGTCATAGGAGGAAAGGAACTCCTTTTCCTCTTCTGGATACCCAAACCCCCACACATCTGGATAACGTGGGTTTTCTCGTCCTTTGAGTTTGCTTTCTTCACTGTCTGGGATCGGATGGTGAAAATGTGCTTGAAAAGACCCCAGTGCGGTCGACACCCCAAGAAATTCTCGCACATGGACACGAACGCAGCAAGATACATGATGGTGTTGGGAGTGAAATGATGGAGTTGGGCCCCAAATAAATTCAAGAAACCCCGAAAAAAGGGATGCGGAGGAAGCGAGAAACCACGGTCGACATGAGTAGCAAGAAAAACACACTCACCTGGCCACGGCTGCGGCTCCGTCTCCCCCTTTGGCAAACGGGCAGCCTTGTGGACCATCAGCCCTGACTCAGCTAGCTCATTCAAATCCTCTTGCTGCATTGAAGATCAGATCCAATCACCCTGGATCCAACCTGGCAGCAACCCCGAGCGCGATGAAGATCCCCGATTCGTCTTCTTGCCCTTCGCCGCACCCGTCGCCTTCTTCGCGTGTTCCAGCACCGCCGTCTTTTCCTTTCCCATGGCGGCGGAGCGGCGGGGTCGAGAGTGGAGAAGCCAGATGCAGCGGTGGAGCAAGAGGAATAAGAAGGAGAATGAACGCGCCCAGTGCAGGCGCCTCGGTGATATGTCTCCAACGTATCTATAATTTTTGATTGTTCCATGCTATATTATATCCTGTTTTGGACATTATTGGGCTTTACTATACACTTTTATATTATTTTTGGGACTAACCTATTAACCGGAGGCCCAACCCAGAATTGTTGTTTTTTGCCTATTTCAGAGTTTCGCAGAAAAAGAATATCAAACGGACTCCAAATGGAATGAAACCTTCGGGAACGTGATTTTCGGAACAAACGTGATCCAGAGGACTTGGACCCTACGTCAAGACATCAAACAGGAAGGCACGAGGTAGGGGGTGCGCCTACCCCCCAAGTGCGCCCTCCACCCTCATGGGGCCCACGTTGCTCCACCGACATACTTCTTCCTCCTATATATACCTACATACCCCCAAACTACCAGATACGAAGCCAAAACCCTAATTCCACCGCTGTAACTTTCTGTATCCACGAGATCCCATCTTGGGGCCTTTTCCGGAGCTCCGCCGGAGGGGGTATCGATCACGGAGGGCTTCTACATCAACACCATAGCCTCTCCAATGAAGTGTGAGTAGTTTACTTCAGACCTTCGGGTCCATAGTTATTAGCTAGATGGCTTCTTCTCTCTTTTTGGATCTCAATACAAAGTTCTCCCCCTCTCTTGTGTGGAGATCTATTCGATGTAATCTTGTTTTGTGGTGTGTTTGTTGAGACCGATGAATTGTGGGTTTATGATCAAGTTTATCAATGAACAATATTTGAATCTTCTCTGAATTCTTTTAGGTATGATTGGTTATCTTTGCAAGTCTCTTCGAATTATCATTTTGGTTTGGCCTACTAGATTGATCTTTCTTGCAATGGGAGAAGTTCTTAGCTTTGGGTTCAATCTTGTGGTGTCCTTTCCCAGTGACAGTAAGGGCAGCAAGGCACGTATTGTATTATTGCCATCGAGGATAACAAGATGGGGTTTATATCATATTGCATGAGTTTATCCCTCTACATCATGTCATCTTTCTTAAAGCGTTACTCTGTTCTCTTGAACTTAATACTCTAGATGCATGCTGGATAGCGGTCGATGTGTGGAGTAATAGTAGTAGATGCAGGCAGGAGTCGGTCTACTTGTCTCGGATGTGATGCCTATATACATGATCGTACCTAGATATTCTCATAACTATGCTCAATTCTACAATTGCTCAACAATAATTTGTTGACCCACCATAATACTTATGCTCTCGAGAGAAGCCACTAGTGAAACCTATGGCCCCCGGGTCTATTTTCCATCATATTAATCTTCCAATACTTAGTTATTTCCTTTGTCATTTATTTTACTTGCATGTTTATTTCTCTTTATCATAAAATACCAAAAATATTATCTTATCATATCTATCAGATCTCACTCTCATAGGTGTCCGTGAAGGGATTGACAACCCCTTTATCGCGTTGGTTGCGAGGAGTTTATCTGTTTGTGTAGGTGCAAGGGACTCATGCGTGGCCTCCTACTGGATTGATACCTTGGTTCTCAAAAACTGAGGGAAATACTTACGCTGCTCTGCTGCATCACCCTTTCCTCTTCAAGGGAAAAACAAGGCAGTGCTCAAGAGGTAGCAAGAAGGATTTCTGGCGCCGTTGCCGGGGAGTCTACGCAAAAGTCAACATACCAAATACCCATCACAAACCCTTATCTCCCGCATTATATTAGTTTCCATTTGCCTCTCGTTTTCCTCTCCCCCACTTCACCCTTGCCGTTTTATTCGCCCTTCTTTTGTTCGTCTTTTTGTTTGCTTTTATGTCTTACTTGGCTCGTTTGCTCATTTGGTTGGAATAGTTGTTTATTTATTACTAAACAGAGAGCCTAGGATCTATGGATCCTCATCCACTTGCTAATCTCTTTAAGAGATCCAATTATGATGAACCAATTGCTAGTGAGTTTTCTGCACTAGATTATCTTTATGAGGTTTTGCTTGAAATTCGTGAAATCTGAAAAGTGTGATGAAGTACTTTATGGAGTGATTCACGATGGATCTTTGAATAGAAAGCATGATTGCAATGATGACAATATAAATTCTATGAATGTCAATTGTGCTAATAATATGCAAAACTCTAAGCTTGGGGATGCTAGTTTTGCTATGTCCACTACTTGTTGCAATGATCATGATTGGGGTGATTCTTCCTTTGATCTTGAAATTTTATTTACTCCCCATGATTATTATGAGATTGATAATAGTGTTTGCAATAATACTGAAAGTGGGTTTGAAGAGGTCATGACTGTAGTTATGCATGTGGATCGTGTTGAAAATATTTTATGTGATAGCTATTTTGTTAAATTTTCTTATGATCCCACATGTAATTATTATGAGAGAGGAAAATATGATTGTAGAAATTTTCATGTTACTAAATTACCTCTCGTTATGTTGAGATTGATATTGTTTCTTTCCGCTTCCTTGCATATGCTAGTTTTTGCTTGCTATGATAATTTGTTTTCCTTTAAGATGCCTATGCATAGGAAGTATGTTAGACTTAGATGTGTTTGTCACGTGTTTTATGATGCTCTGTTTGTGCTTCAATTCTTGTCTTTCATGTGAGCATCATTAAAATTATCAATGCCTAGCTATAAGGTTTTAAAGAAAAGCGCTTGTTGGGAGACAACCCAATATTTTTCCTTGCTGTTATTTAATAAATAATTTATATAGCCTCTGTTTTGGTTGTTTTTTTTGTTTAATTAGTGTTTGTGCCAAGTAGAACCGTTGGGAAGACTTGGCGAAAGTCTTTTTAATCTTGCTATAAAAAACAGAAACTTTAGTGCTCACGAGAACTGCTGCCATTTTTATTTGGAAAGTGCTATTTAGTTAATTATTTTTGCAGATGATTAATAGATAAATTCCTCACGTCCATCAATTTATTTTAGAATTTTTGGGGTTCCAGAACTTGCGTTAGCTGCAGATTACTACAGACTGTTCTGTTTTTGACAGAATCTGTTTTCTGTGTGTTGTTTGCTTATTTTGATGAATCTATGGCTAGTAAAATAGTTTAGAAACCATAGAGAAGTTGGAATAAAGTAGGTTTAACACCAATATAAATAAAGAATGAGTTCATTACAGTACCTTGAAGTGGTGTTTTGTTTTCTTTCGCTAACGGAGCTCACGAGATTTTCTACTTTAAGTTTTGTGTTGTTAAGTTTTCAAGTTTTGGGTAAAAGATTTGATGGATTGTGGAACAAGGAGTGGAAAGAGCCTAAGCTTGGGGATTCCCATGGCACCCCCAAGATAATCTAAGGACACCTAAAAGCCAAAGCTTGGGGATGCCCCGGAAGGCATCCCCTCTTTCGTCTACTTCTATCGGTAACTTTACTTGGAGCTATATTTTTATTTACCACATGATATGTGTTTTGCTTGGAGCGTATTGTATTATTTGATTCTTTATTTGTTAGTTTTCCACAATAATACTTGCTGCACACACCTTTTTGAGAGAGGCACACATGATTCGGAAATTGTTTGAATACTCTATGTGCTTCACTTATATCTTTTGAGTTATATAGTTTTTGCTCTAGTGCTTCACTTATATCTTTTAGAGCACGATGGTGGATTTGTTTTATAGAAACTTTTTTTCTCCCATGCTTCACTTAGATTATTTTGAGAGTCCTACAAAACAGCATGGTAATTTGCTTTAATTATTTTAGGCATTCAAGATTAATAAAAAAATCTTATGAGTGTGTTGAATACTATGAGAAGTTTGAAACTTGATAATTGTTTTGAGATATGGAGATAGTGATATTAGAGTCATGCTAGTTGAGTAGTTGTGAATTTGAGAAATGCTTGTGTTGAAGTTTGTGATTCCCGTAGCATGCACTTATGGTGAACCGTTATGTTAAGAAGTCGGAGCATGATGTATTTATTGATTGTCCTCCTTATGAGTGGCGGTCGGGGACGAGCGATGGTCTTTTCCTACCAATCTATCCCCTAGGAGCATGTGTGTAGTACTTTGCTTCGATAACTAATAGATTTTTGCAATAAGTATGTGAGTTCTTTATGACTAATGTAGAGTCCATGGATTATATGCACTCTCACCCTTCCACCATTGCTAGCCTCACTAATACCGCGCACGTTTCGCCGGTACCATAAACCCACCATATACCTTCCTCAAAACAGCCACCATACCTACCTATCATGGCATTTCCATAGCCATTCCGAGATATATTGCCATGCAACTTTCCACCGTTCTGTTTACTATGACATGCTCCATCATTTTCATATTGCTTCGCATGATCATGTAGTTGACATTTTAGTTGTGGCAAAGCCACCGTTCATAATTCTTTCATATAAGTCACTCATGCATTATTACTATCCCGATATACCACCGGAGGCATTCATATAGAGTCATACTTTGTTCTAGTATCGAGTTGTAAATAAATAGAAGTGTGATGATCATCATTCGTAGAGTATTATCCCAATAAAAAAAGGGGAGAAAGGCCAAATAAAAAAAGAAGAAGGCCCAAAAAAAGAATAAATAAATAAATAAATAAATAAATAAAAAGGGGCAAAACTTCTATCCTTTTTTCCACACTTGTGTTTCAAAGTAGCACCATGATCTTCATGATAGAGAGTCTCCTATGCTATCACTTTCATATACTAGTGGGAATTTTTCATTATAGAACTTGGCTTGTATATTCCAACGATGGGCTTCCTCAAAATGCCCTAGGTCTTCGTGAACAAGCAAGTTGGATGCACACCCACTTAGTTCTTTATGTTGAGCTTTCATATACTTATAGCTCTAGTGCATCCGTTGCATGGCAATCCCTATTCACTCACATTGATATCTATTAATGGGCATCTCCATAGCCCGTTTATACGCCTAGTTGATGTGAGACTATCTTCTCCCTTTTTGTCTTCTCTAGAACCACCATTCTATTCCACATATAGTGCTATGTCCATGGCTCACGCTCATGTATTGCGTGAAGATTGAAAAAGTTTGAGAACACCAAAAGTATGAAACAATTGCTTGGCTTGTCATCGGGGTTGTGCATGATTTAAATACTTTGTGTGGTGAAGATGGAGCATAGCCAAACTATATGATTTTGTAGGGATAACTTTCTTTCGTCATGTTATTTTGAAGAGACATAATTGCTTAGTTAGTATGCTCGAAGTATTATTATTTCTATGTCAATATTGAACTTTTGTCTTGAATCTTTCGGATCTGAATATTCATACCACAATTAAGAGAATTACATTGAAATTATGCCAAGTAGCATTCCACATAAAAAATTCTGTTTTTATCATTTACCTACTCGAGGACGAGCAAGAATTAAGCTTGGGGATGCTTGATACGTCTCCAATGTATCTATAATTTTTGATTGTTCCATGCTATATTATATCCTGTTTTGGACATTATTGGGCTTTATTATACACTTTTATATTATTTTTGGGACTAACCTATTAACCGGAGGCCCAGCCCAGAATTGCTGTTTTTTTGCCTATTTCAGAGTTTCGTAGAAAAAGAATGTCAAACAGACTCCAAACGGAATGAAACCTTCGGGAACGTGATTTCCGGAACGAACGTGATCCAGAGGACTTGGACCCTACGTCAAGACATCAACCAGGAAGGCACGAGGTAGGGGGCGCGCCCTCCACCCTCGTGGGGCCCACGTTGCTCCACCGACGTAGTCCTTCCTCCTATATATACCTACGTACCCTCAAACTACCAGATACGGAGCCAAAACCCTAATTCCACCGCCGTAACTTTCTCTATCCACGAGATCCCATCTTGGGGCCTTTTCCGGAGCTCTGCTGGAGGGGGTATCGATCACGGAGGGCTTCTACATCAACACCATAGCCTCTCCGATGAAGTGTGAGTAGTTATACTTCAGACCTCCGGGTCCATAGTTATTAGCTAGATGGCTGCTTCTCTCTTTTTGGATCTCAATACAAAGTTCTCCCCCTCTCTCGTGGAGATCTATTCGATGTAATCTTCTTTTGCGGTGTGTTTATTGAGACCGATGAATTGTGGGTTTATGATCAAGTTTATCTATGAAAAATATTTGAATCTTCTCTGAATTCTTTTATGTATGATTGGTTATCTTTGCAAGTCTCTTCGAATTATCAGTTTGGTTTGGCCTACTAGATTGATCTTTCTTGCAATGGGAGAAGTGCTTAGCTTTGGGTTCAATCTTGCGGTGTCCTTTCCCAGTGACAGTAAGGGCAGCAAGGCACGTATTGTATTGTTGCCACCGAGGATAACAAGATGGGGTTTATATCATATTGCATGCGTTTATCCCTCTACATCATGTCATCTTGCTTAAAGCGTTACTTTGTTCTCTTGAACTTAATACTCTAGATGCATGCTGGATAGCGGTTGATGTGTGGAGTAATAGTAGTAGATGCAGGCAGGAGTCGGTCTACTTGTCTCGGACGTGATGCCTATATACATGATTATACCTAGATATTCTCATAACTATGCTCAATTCCGTCAATTGCTCAACAGTAATTTGTTGACCTACCGTAATACTTATGCTCTCGAGAGAAGCCACTAGTGAAACCTATGGCCCCCGGGTCTATTTTCCATCATATTAATCTTCCAATACTTAGTTATTTCCTTTGCCATTTATTTTACTTGCATCTTTATTTCTCTTTATCATAAAAATACCAAAAAATATTATCTTATCATATCAATCAGATCTCACTCTCGTAGGTGACCGTGAAGGGATTGACAACCCCTTTATCGCGTTGGTTGCGAGGAGTTTATTTGTTTGTGTAGGTGCAAGGGACTCGTGCGTGGCCTCCTACTGCATTGATACCTTGGTTCTCAAAAACTGAGGGAAATACTTACGCTGCTCTGCTGCATCACCCTTTCCTCTTCAAGGGAAAACCAACGCAGTGCTCAAGAGGTAGCAAGAAGGATTTCTGGCGCCGTTGCCGGGGAGTCTACGCAAAAGTCAACATACCAAATACCTATCACAAACCCTTATCTACCGCATTATATTAGTTTCCATTTGCCTCTCGTTTTCCTCTCCCCCACTTCACCCTTGCCGTTTTATTCGCCCTTCTTCTGTTCGTCTTTTTGTTTCCTTTTATGTCTTACTTGGCTCGTTTGCTCATTTGGTTGGAATAGTTGTTTATTTATTACTAAACAGAGAGCCTAGGATCTATGGATCCTCATCCACTTGCTAATCTTTTTAAGAGATAAAATTATGATGAACCAATTGCTAGTGAGTTTTCTGCACTAGATTATCTTTATGAGGTTTTGCTTGAAATTTGTGAATCTGAAAAGTGTGATGAAGTACTTTATGGAGTGATTCACGATGGATCTTTGAATAGAAAGCATGATTGCAATGATGATAGTATAAATTCTATGAATGTCAATTATGATAACAATATGCAAAACTCTAAGCTTGGGGATGCTAGTTTTGCTATGTCCACTACTTGTTGCAATGATCATGATTGGGGTGATTCTTCTTTTGATCTTGAAATTTTTTTTACTCCCCATGATGATTATGAGATTGATAATAGAGTTTGCAATAATACTGAAAGTGGGTTTGAAGAGGTCATGACTGTAGTTAATGTTAATCCCACTATTTTGGAAAAGTGTCAACTTTCCATGCATGTGGATAGTGTTGAAAATATTTTATGTGATATCTATTTTGTTGAATTTTCTTATAATCCCACATGTAATTATTATGGGAGAGGAAAATATGATTGTAGAAATTTTCATGTTACTAAATTACCTCTCGTTATGTTGTGATTGCTATTGTTTCTTTCCGCTTCCTTGCATATAAAATTACCTCAAGTGGATGGCCTAAGGTTTATCAATCCGTGGGAGGCATAGGATGAAGATGGTCTCTCTCAAACAACCCTGCAATCAAATACAAGAAATCGGTTGTGTCCCCCACACACCCAATACAATGGCAAATTGTATAGGTGCACTAGTTCGGTGAAGAGATGGTGTGCTTTTGTGTCTCCTTAATTCTTCTCATATCACGGTTTTCCTAAATCTCGAAAGCTTCATCCACACAAAACTTAGCAAGGACTCGTGAGATAAGTTACTATAAACCAATGCAAAAACCTTATCATTCTCTTCTATAGCAAATCACTAAAATTATTATTCAACATTGCATACTAAATGCCTCTGCATATTTAATCCTCCTATCCTCAAATAGAATCATTAAACAAGCAAACATATGCAAACAATGCAAACATAACAGCAATCTGCCAAAACAGTACAACCTGTAAAGAATGCAAGAGCATCAATAGTTACCTAACTCCAAAAGTTATGATAATTTTCCACACTGTAGAAAATTTATCAGAGCTCATTTTGCAGAAAGTTTCAACATTTTATCACATTCTGACTTTTCTAGGGAATTTTTGCAACAACGGTAAATTTTGTGTTTTCAAACAGCAACATGTATACTTGCAAAATAAGCATGGCAAAGGCTATCATTGCCACTTTTTTTGAAATAAAAGATGCAAAAAATTATCCTAAATAACAGAAAGCAAATCCTAACAAAATAAAATGACTCTCCAAGTAAAGCTCATATCATGTGACAAATCAAAACATAGCTCCAAGTGAGGTTACCGATAATGTTGGAGACGAAAGAGGGGATGCCTTCCGGGGCATCTCCAAGCTTAGTTGCTTGGATCTTCCTTGAATATTACCTTGGGGTGACTTGGGAATCCCCAAGCTTAGGGTCTTGTCACTCTTTATTTTCCTCATATCGACATCTCACCCAAAACTTGAAAACATCAATCACACAAAACTTAACGGAACTTCGTGAGATAGGTCAGTATGATAAAGAGCAAAACATTTCACTTTAGTACTGTCAAAGACAAGATTCATAGTTTTTTTCCACACAATTCCTAATGTAGCATATCATTTCCACAATTTATATTGAGCAATATAAGCCATAGAAACTAGAAAATAAGCAAACTATGCATTCAAAACAGAATCTGTCAAAAACAGAACAGTATGTAGTAATCTGTACTCCGACCATACTTCTGCTACTCCAAAAATTCTAAAAAAACAGGAAAAAATATGTAATTTGTCTATTAATATTCTTCAAAAATAATCAGTATTTTATCACGCTTATGTTAAAAATGATAATTGTTTTCCTGAGGGCAAAAGTTTCTGTTTTTCAGCAAGATCAAATCAACCATCACCGTAAGCCATCCCAAAGGTCTTACTTGGCACTTTATTGAAACGAAGCAATAAAAATGATTACTAAAGTAGCCTAATAATGTGAACACACAAAAACATTAGGTAAAAGTATTTGGTTGTCTCCCAACAAGCGCTTTTCTTTAATGCCTTTTTAGCTAGGCATGATGATTTCAATGATGCTCACATGAAAGATAAGAATTGAAACATAAAGAGAGCATCATGAAGCATATGACTATCACATTTAACTCTAACCCACTTCCTATGCATAGGGATTTTGTGAGCAAACAACTTATGGGAATGAGAATCAACTAGCATAGGAAGGCAAAAAAGCATAACTTCAAAACTTTCAACATAAAGAGAGGAAACTTGATATTATTGCAATTCCTACAAGCATATGTTCCTCCCTCATAATAATATTAAGTTGCATCATGAATGAATACAACAATATAACCATCACATAAATCATTCTTTTCATGATACATAAGCATATAAATTTTGTTACTCTCCACATAAGCAAATTTATTCTCATCAATAGTAGTGGGAGCAAACTCAACAAAATAACTATCATGAGAGTGAAAATTAAAATCATGACGACAAGTTTCATGGTTATCATTATTCTTTATAGCATACATGTAATCACCATAATCATCATAGATAGCAACTTTGTTATCATAGTCAACTGAAGCCTCATCCAAAATGGTGGATTCATCATTAAATAAAGTCATGACCTCTCCAAATCCATTTTAATCATTATAATAATCATAAATAGGAGGCATGATTTCATCATAATAAATGTTCTTATCAAAAGTTAGGGGACTAAAAATATCATATTCATCAAACATAGCATCCCCAAGCTTATAGCTTTGCATATCATTAGCATCATGGATATTCAAAGAATTCATACTAGCAATATTGCAATCATGCTCATCATTCAAATATTTTGTGCCAAACATTTTATTGACTTCTTCTTCTAACAACTGAGTACAATTTTTCAAACCATCATTTTCAAGAAAGATATTGTAAAAATGAACAGTAATTTGATGCAACCTCAATTCCGTATTTTTTTGTAGTTTTCTTTTTATAAACCAAACTAGTGATAAAACAAGAAACTAAAAGATTCAATTGCAAGATCTAAAGAAACACCTTCATACACTCACCTCCCCGGCAACGGCGCCAGAAAATAGCTTGATGTCTACTACGCAACTTAATTCTTGTAGACACATGTTGGTGAAGGAAATATGCCCTAGAGGCAATAATAAAGTTGTTATTTATATTTCCTTATATCATGATAAATGTTTATTATTCATGCTAGAATTGTATTAACCAGAAACTTAGTACATGTGTGAATACATAGACAAACAAAGTGTCACTAGTATACCTCTACTTGACTAGCTCGTTAATCAAAGATGGTTAAGTGTACTAGCCATAGACATGACTTGTCATTTGATGAACGGGACGACTTGACCCATCCGTTAGCTTAGCATTATGATCGTTTAGTTTATTGCTATTGCTTTCTCCATAACTTATACATGTTCCTATGACTATGAGATTATGCAACTCCCGAATACCGGAGGAACACTTAGTGTGATATCAAACGTCACAACGTAACTGGGTGACTATAAAGATGCTCTACAGGTGTCTCCGGTAGTATTTGTTGAGTTGGCATAGATCGAGATTAGGATTTGTCACTCCGTGTATCGGGGAGATATCTCTGGGCCCTCTAGGTAATGCACATCACTATAGGCCTTGCAAGCAATGTGACTAATGAGTTAGTTGCAGGATGATGCATTATGGAATGAGTAAAGAGACTTGCCGGTAACGAGATTGAACTAGGTGTGATGATACCGATGGTCGAATCTCGGGTAAGTAACATACCGATGACAAAGGGAACAACGTATGCGGTTTGACCAATAAAGATCTTCATAGAATATGTAGGAACCCATATGAGCATCTAAGTTCTGCTATTGGTTATTGACGAAAGTGAGTCTCGGTCATGTCTACATAGTTCTCGAACTCGTAGGGTCCGCACGCTTAACATTCGATGATGATCGGTATTATGAGTTTATGTGTTTTGATGTACCAAAGGTAGTTTGTAGTCCCGGATGTGATCACGGGCATGATGAGGAGTTTCGGAATGGTCGTGACATAAAGATCGATATATTGGAAGGCTATGTTTGGACATCGAAATGGTTCCGCATGAGTTCGGGCATTTACCGGAGTACCGGGGGGTTACCGGAACCCCCCGGGGAGTCAATGGGCCTTATTGGGACTTAGTGGGAGAGAGTAGGAGGCGGCCAGGTGGAGGGCACCCCCCAGCCCAATCCGAATTGGGTGGGGGGGCCTTCCCTTCCCTCTCTCTCCCTCTTCCTTCTTCTCCTACTCCAACTAGGGAAGGGGGGAAACCTACTCCTACTGGGAGTAGGACTCCCCCTTGGGCGCACCATAGAGAGAGGGCCGGCCCTCCGCTCCTCCCCTCCTTTATATACGGGGGAGGGGACGCACCCCATAGACACACAAGTTGACAGTTGTCTTAGCCGTGTGCGGTGCCCTCCTCCATAGATGTCCACCTCGGTCATATCGTTGTAGTGCTTAGGCGAATCCCTGCGTCGGTAACTTCATCATCACCATCATCACGCCGTCGTGCTGATGAAACTCTCCCTCGTCCTCAGCTGGATCAAGAGTACGAGGGACGTCACCGAGCTGAACGTGTGTAGATCGCGGAGGTGCCGTGCGTATGGTGATCGGTTTGATCACGAAGACATTCGACTACATCAGCCGCGTTTCATAACGCTTCCGCTTTCGATCTACGAGGGTACGTAGACATACTCTTCCCCCCTTGTTGCTATGCATCTCCTAGATAGATCTTGCATGATCGCATGATTTATTTTGAAATACTGCATTCCCCAACAGTGGCATCCAAGCCAGGTCTATGCGTAGATGTTATATGCATGAGTAGAGCACAAAGGAGTTGTGGGCGTGGGTATGTACATATTGCTTGCCGTCACTAGTTGATTCTTGATTCAACGGTATTGTTGGATGAATTGGCTCAGACCGACATTACGCGTACACTTACACGAGACTGGTTCTACCGACGTGCTTCGCACACAGGTGGCTAGTGGGTGTCTGTTTCTCCAACTTTAGTTGAATCGGTTTCAATGAACAGGGTTCTTTCTGAAGATCAAAAAGAAATCACTATACTACGTTGTGGTTTTGATGCGTAGGTAAGAACAGTTCTTGCTAGAATCCCGTAGCATCCACGTAAAACGTGTAACAACAAAGTAGAGGATGTCTAACTTGTTTTTGTAGGGCATGTTGTGATGTGATATGGTCAATATGTGATTACATAAATTGTTGTATGAGATGATCATGTTTTGTAACTCATTCGTTGGCAACTTGCAGGAGCCATATGGTTGTTGCTTTATTATATGAAATGCAATCGCCATGTAATTGCTTTACTTTATCACTAAGTGGTAGCGATAGTTGTGGAAGCAATAGTTGGCGAGACGACAACGATGCGTCGGTGGAGATCAAGGTGTCAAGCCGGTGACGATGGTGACCATGAAAATGCTTTGGATATGGAGATCAAAAGGCACAAGATGATGATGGCCATATCATATCACTTATTTGATTGCATGTGATGTTTATCCTTTATGCATCTTATTTTGCTTAGTTCGGCGGTAGCATTATAAGATGATCTCTCACTAAATTTCAAGGTATAAGTGTTCTCCCTGAGTATGCACCATTGCTATAGTTGGTCGTGCCGAGACACCACGTGATGATCGGGTGTGCTAAGCTCTACGTTCACATACAACAGGTCCAAGCCAGTTTTGCACAAGCAGAATACTCGGGTTAAACTTGACGAGCCTAGCATATGTAGATATGGCCTCGGAACACTGAGACCGAAAGGTCGAGCGTGAATCATATAGTAGATATGATCAACATAGTGATGTTCACCATTGAAAACTACTCCATCTCACATGATGATCAGACATGGTTTAGTTGATATGGATCACGTGACCACTTAGATGATTAGAGGGATGTCTATCTAAGTGGGAGTTCTTATGTAATATGATTAATTGAACTTTAATTTATCCTGAACTTAGTACCTGATAGTATTTTTCATGTCTATGTTATTGTAGATAAATGGCCCGTGCCGTTGTTCCGTTGAATTTTAATGTGTTCCTAGAGAAAGCTAAGTTGAAAGATGATGGTAGCAATTACACGGACTGGGTCCATAACTTGAGGATTATCCTCGTTGCTGCACAGAAGAATTACGTCCTAGAAGCACCACTGGGTGACAAGCCTGCTGCAGATGCTGCTGACAACGTTAAGAACATCTGGCAGAGCAAAGCTGATGACTACTCGATAGTTCAGTGTGCCATGTTTTACGACTTAGAATCGGGACTTCAATGACGTTTTGAACGTCATGGAGCATATGAGATGTTCCAGGAGTTGAAGTTAATATTTCAAGCGAATGCCTGGATTGAGAGATATGAAGTCTCCAATAAGTTCTACAGCTGCAAAATGGAGGAGAATAGTCCTGTCAGTGAACATATACTCAGAATGTTTGGGTACCACAACCACTTGACTCAGCTGGTAGTGAATCTTCCTGATGATGGTGTCATTGATAGAGTTCTTCAATCACTGCCACCAAGCTACAAAAGCTTCGTGATGAACTATAATATGCAAGGGATGGATAAGACAATTCCCAAGCTCTTCGCAATGCTAAAGGCTGCGGAGGTAGAAATCAAGAAGGAGCATCAAGTGTCGATGGTCAACAAGACCACCAGTTTCAAGAAGAAGGGCAAAGGGAAGAAGGGGAACTTCAAGAAGAACAGCAAGCAAGTTGCTGCTCAAGTGAAGAAGCCCAAGTCTGGACCTTAGCCTGAGACTGAGTGCTTCTACTAAAAAGGGACTAGTCACTGGAATCAGAACTGCCCCAAGTATTTGGCGGATAAGAAGGATGGCAAAATGAAAGGTATATTTGATATACATGTTATTGATGTGTACCTTACTAATGCTCGCAGTAGCGCCTGAGTATTTGATACTGGTTCTGTTGCTAATATTTGCAACTCGGAACAGGGGCTACGGATTAAGCGATGGCTAAGGACAAGGTGACGATGCGCGTGGGAAATGGTTCCAAAGTCGATATGATCGCCGTCGGCACGCTACCTCTACATCTACCTTCGGGATTAGTTTTAGACCTGAATAATTGTTATTTGTTGCCAGCGTTAAGCATGAACATTATATTTGGATCTTGTTTGATGCGAGACGGTTATTCATTTAAATCATAGAATACTTGTTGTTCTATTTATATGAGTAATATCTTTTATGGTCATGCACCCTTGATGAGTGGTCTATTTTTACTAAATCTTGATAGTAGTGATACACATATTCATAGTATTGAAGCCAAAAGATATAAGTTTAATAATGATAGTGCAAGTTATTAATGGCACTGTCGTTTAGGTTATATTGGTGTAAAGCGCATGAAGAAACTCCATGCTGATGGGCTTTTGGCATCACTTGATGCTTGCGAACCATGCCTCATGGGAAAGATGACTAAGACTCCGTTCTCCCAAACAATGGAACGAGCAACAGACTTATTGGAAATAATACATACTGATGTATGCGGTCCAATGAGTGTTGATGCTCGTGGCGGGTATCGTTATTTTCTGACCTTCGCAGATGATTTGAGCAGATATGGGTATATCTACTTGATGAACATAAGTCTGAAACATTTGAAAAGTTCAAAGAATTTCAAAGTGAAGTGGAAAATCATCGTAACAAAAAAATAAAGTTTATACGATCTGATCATGGAGGAGAATATTTGAGTTACGAGTTTGGTCTTCATTTGAAACAATGCGTAATAGTTTCTCAACTCGCGCCACCTGGAACACCACAACGTAATGGTGTGTCAGAACGTTGTAACCGCACTTTATTAGATATGGTGTGATCTATGATGTATCTTACTGATTTACCGCTATCATTTTGGGGTTATGCTTTAGAGACGGTTGCATTCACGTTAAATAGGGCACCATCGAAATCCGTTGAGACGACACCTTATGAACTGTGGTATGGCAAGAAACCCAAGTTGTCATTTCTTAAACTTTGGGGCTGCAATGCTTATGTGAAAAAGCTTCAGCCTGATAAGCTCGAACCCAAATCGGAGAAATGTGTCTTCATAGGATACCTAAAAGAGACTGTTGGGTACATCTTCTATCACAGATCCATAGGCAAGATATTCGTTGCTAAGAATGGATCCTTTCTAGAGAAGGAATTTCTCTCGAAAGAAGTGAGTGGGAGGAAAGTAGAACTTGATGAGGTAATTGTACCCGCTCCCTTATTGGAAAGTAGTTCATCACAGAAATCAGTTCCAGTGATTCCTACACCAATTAGTGAGGAAGGTAATGATGATGATCATGAAACTTTTGATCAAGTTACTACCGAACCTCGTAGATCAACCAGAGTAAGATCCGCACCAGAGTGGTACGGTAATCCTATTCTTGAGGTCATGTTACTTGACCATGATGAACCTACGAACTATGAGGAAGCGATGATGAGCCCAGATTCCACAAAATGGCTTGAAGCCATGAAATTTGAGATTGGGTCCATGTATTAGAACAAAGTGTGGGCTTTGGTTGACTTGCCCGATGATCGGCAAGCCATAGAGAATAAATGGATCTTCAAGAAGAAGACTGACGCTGACGGTAATATTACTGTCTACAAATCTCGACTTGTTGTGAAAGGTTTTCGACAAGTTCAAGGAGTTGACTACGATGAGACCTTCTCACCCATAGAGATGCTTAAATCCGTCCGAATCATGTTAGCAATTGCCGCATTTTATGATTATAAAATTTGGCAAATGGATGTCAAAACTGCATTCCTTAATGGATATCTTAAAGAAGAGTTGTATATGATGCAACCAGAAGGTTCTGTCGATCCAAAAGGTGCTAATAAAGTGTGCAAGCTCCAGTGATCCATTTTTATGGACTGGTGCAAGCCTCTCGGAGTTGGAATATACACTTTGATAGTGTGATCAAAGCATATGGTTTTATACAGACTTTTGTAGAAGCATGTATTTACAAGAGAGTGAGTGGGAGCTTTGTTGCATTTCTGATATTATATGTGGATGACATATTGTTGATTGGAAATGATATTGAATTTCTGAATAGCATAAAGGGATACTTGAATAAGAATTTTTCAATGAAAGACCTCGGTGAAGCTGCTTATATATTGGGCATCAAGATCTATAGAGATAGATCAAGACACTTAATTGGACTTTCACAAAGCACATACCTTGATAAAGTTTTTAAGAAGTTCAAAATGGATCAAGCAAAGTAAGGGTTCTTGCCTGTGTTACAAGGTGTGAAGTTGAGTCAGACTCAATGCCCGACCACTGCAGAAGATAGAGAGAAAATGAAAGTCATTGCCTATGCTTCAGCCATAGGTTCTATCATGTATGAAATGTTGTGTACCAGACCTGATGTGTGCCTTGCTATCAGTTTAGCAGGGAGGTACCAAAGTAATCCAGGAGTGGATCACTGGACAGCGGTCAAGAATATCCTAAAATACCTGAAAAGGACTAAGGATATGTTTCTCGTTTATGGATGTGACAAAGAGCTCGTCGTAAACGGTTACGTCGATACAAGCTTTTACATTGATCCGGATGACTCTAAGTCTCAAACCGGATACATATTTTCATTGAATGGTGGAGCTGTCAGTTGGTGCAGTTCCAAGAAAAGCTTCATGGCGGGATCTATGTGTGCATCGGAGTACATAGCTTCTTCGGAAGCAGCAAATGAAGGAGCCTGGATGAAGGAGTTCATATCCGATCTAGGTGTCATACCTAGTGCATTGGGTCCAATGAAAATATTTTGTGACAATACTAGTGCAATTGCCTTGTCAAAGGAATCCAGATTTCACAAGAGAACCAAGCACATCAAAAGATGCTTCAATTCCATCCGCGATCAAGTCAAGGAGGGAGACATAGAAATTTGCAAGATACATACGGATCTGAATGTTGCATACCCATTGACTAAGCCTCTCTCACGAGCAAAACATGATCAGCTCCAAGACTCCATGGGTGTTAGAATCATTATTGTGTAATCTAGATTATTGACTCTAGTGCAAGTGGGAGACTAAAGGAAATATTCCCTAGAGGCAATAATAAAGTTGTTATTTATATTTCCTTATATCATGATAAATGTTTATTATTCATGCTAGAATTGTATTAACTGGAAACTTAGTACATGTGTGAATACATAGACAAACAGAGTATCACTAGTATGCCTCTACTTGACTAGCTCGTTAATCAAAGATGGTTAAGTGTACTAGCCATAGACATGAGTTGTCATTTGATGAACGGGATGACATCATTAGAGAATGGTGTGATTGACTTGACCCATCCGTTAGCTTAGCATTATGATCGTTTAGTTTATTGCTATTGCTTTCCCCATAACTTATACATGTTCCTATGACTATGAGATTATGCAACTCCCGAATACCGGAGGAACACTTAGTGTGCTATAAAACATCACAACGTAACCGGGTGACTATAAAGATGCTCTACAGGTGTCTCTGATGGTATTTGTTGAGTTGGCATAGATCAAGATTAGGATTTGTGACTCCGTGTATCGGAGAGGTATCTCTGGGCCCTCTTGGTAATGCACATCACTATAAGCCTTGCAAGCAATGTGACTAATGAGTTAGTTGTGGGATGATGCATTACGGAATGAATAAAGAGACTTGCCAGTAACGAGATTGAACTCGGTATGATGATACCGACGATCGAATCTTAGGCAAGTAACATACCGATAACAAAGGGAACAACGTATGTTGTTATGCGGTTTGACTGATAAAGATCTTCGTAGAATATGCAGGAACAAATATGAGCATCCATGTTCCACTATTGGTTATTGACTAGAAGTGAGTCTCGGTCATGTCTACATAGTTCTCAAACCCGTAGGGTCCGCACGCTTATCGTTCGATGACGATCGGTATTATGAGTTTATGTGTTTTGATGTACCGAAGGTAGTTCGGAGTCCCGGATGTGATCATGGACATGATGAGGAGTCTCGAAATGGTCGAGACATAAATATTGATATATTAGAAGGCTATGTTTGGACATCGGAATGGTTCCGGATGAGTTTGAGCATTTACTGGAGTACCGAGGGGTTGCCGGAACCCCCTAAGGAGTCAATGGGGCTTATTCGGCCTTAGTGGGAGAGAGGAGGAGGCGGCCATGTGGAGGGTTTCCCCCCAAGCCCAATTCGAATTGGGTGGGGGGCCTGCCCCCTTTCCTTCCCTCTCTCTCCCTCTTCCTTCTTCTCCTACTCCAACTAGGGAAGGGGGAAGCCTACTCCTACTAGGAGTAGGACTCCCCCTTGGGCGTGCCATAGAGAGAGGGTCGGCCCTCCGCTCCTCCCCTCCTTTATATACGGGGGAGGGGGGCACCCCATAGACACACAAGTTTAAAGTTCTCTTAGCCGTGTGCGGTGCCCCCCTCCATAGATTTCCACCTCGGTCATATTGTTGTAGTGCTTAGGTGAAGCCCTGCGTCGGCAACTTCATCATCACCATCATCACGCCGTCGTGCTGACGAAACTCTCCCACGCCGTCGTCCTAACCAAACTAGTGATAAAACAAGAAACTAAAAGATTCAATTGCAAGATCTAGAGATATACCTTCATGCACTCACCTCCCCGGCAACGGCGCCAGAAAAGAGCTTGATGTCTACTACGCAACTTTATTCTTGTAGACACGTGTTGGGCCTCCAAGCGTAGAGCTTTGTAGGACAGTAGCAATTTTCCCTCAAGTTTATGACCTAAGGTTTATCAATCCGTGGGAGGCGTAGGTTGAAGATGGTCTCTCTCAAACAACCCTACAATCAAATACAAGAAATATGTTGTGTCCCCAACACACCCAATACAATGGCAAATTGTATAGGTGCACTAGTTCGGTGAAGAGATGGTGATAAAAGTGTAATATGGATGGTAGAAATATATTTTTATAATCTGAATAAATAAAAACAGCAAGGTAGCAAATTGTAAACGGGCACGAAACGGTATTGCAATGCTTGAAAATGAGGCCTAGGGTCCGTACTTTCGCTAGTGCAATATCTCAACAATGCTAATATAATTGGATCATATAACCGTCCCTCAACGTGTAACGTAGAATCACTCCAAAGTTCCTATCTAGCGGAGAACATTAGACGGAATTGTTTGTAGGGTACGAAACCACCTCAAATCTATTCTTTCCGATCAATCTATCCTAGAGTTCATACTAAAACTACACGAAGCTATTCTTTCTGATCGATCTAACCAAGAGTTCGTACTAAAATAACACCAAAGCAAATTCAGATTCATAATATTCAATCCAACACAAAGAACTTCAAAGAGTGCCCCAAGATTTCTACCAGATAAACAGAGACAAGAACGTGCATCGACCCCTATGCATAGATTACCCCAATGTCACCTCGGGAATCCGCGAGTTGGGTGCCAAAACATATATCAAGTGAATCAATATGATACCCCATTATCACCACGAGTATTCAATTGCGAGACATATATCAAGTGTTCTCAAATCCATAAAAGTATTCAATCCGATAACCATGAAATCTCAAAGTGAAAAACTCAATTCATCACAACAAGATAGAGAGGGGAAAACACCATATGATCCGACTATATTAACAAAGCCCGCGATACATCAAGATCGTAACATCCCAAGAACACGAGAGAGAGAGAGAGATTAAACACATAGCTACTAGTACAAACCCTCAGCCCCGAGGGTGGACTACTCCTTGCTTGTCGTGGTGGCCGCCGGGATGATGAAGATGGCCATCGGAAATGATTCCCCCCTCCGGCAGGGTGCCGGAAAGAGTCTAGATTGGTTTTCGGTGCCTACAGAGCCTTGCGGCGACGAAACTTCTGATCTAGGTTAACCCCGAGGGTTTTCGGAATATTTGTGAATTTATAGGGTAAAGAGGGGGTGCGGGAGGCCACCGAGGTGCGCCCCGGTGGGTTGTGCCACTTTGGGGCACCCCCTAGGTGCTACTCTGGCCCATCCTGGGTGTTTGGACCCCGTTTGATATTGATTTCCAGCGATATAAAAAACAAGCAAAAAACAGCAACTGGCACTGGGCACTGGGTCAATAGGTAGTTGGAGACATATCACCCACCTATATATATGAGGAGGCGGGCCATCTAGAACACACAACATCAATTGTTAGTCGTGTGCGGTAATACGTCCATTTTGCATCATGCTTTTATATCGATATTTATTGCATTATGGGTTGTTATTACACATTCTGTCACAATACTTATACCTTTTCTCTCTTATTTTACAAGGTTTACATGAAGAGGGAGAATGTCGGCAACTGGAATTCTAGGCTAGAAAAGGAGCAAATATTAGAGACCTATTCTGCACAACTCCAAAAGTCCTGAAACTCCATGAAAGTCAGTTTTGGAATATATTAAAAATATTGCAAAAAGAAAGCACCAGAGGGGGCACACCCTATCCACGAGGGTGGGGCGCGCCCCCTGCCTCGTGGGCCCCCTGACAGGCCTCCGGTGTCCATCTTTTGCTATATGAAGTCTTTCACCCTGGAAAAATCAGAAGGAAGCTTTCGGGACGAAGCACAGCCGTCTCGAGGCGGAACATTGGCGGAACCAATATAGGGCTCCAGTGGAGCTGTTCTACAGGGGAAACATCCCTCCGGGAGGGGGAAATCATCACCATCGTCATCACCATCGATCCTCTCATCAGGAGGGGGTCAATCTCCATCAACATCTTCACCAGCACCATCTCCTCTCAAATCCTAGTTCATCTCTTGTATCCGATCTTTGTCTCAAAACCTCAGAGTAGCGTTGATTACTCCTTGTAGTTGATGCTAGTTGGTTTATCTGATGAAAGATCATATGTTCAGATCCTTTATGCATATTAATACCCCTCTGATTATGAACATGAATATGATTTGTGAGTAATTACGTTTGTTCCTGAGGACATGGGAGAAGTCTTGCTATAAGTAGTCATGTGAATTTGGTATTCGTTCGATATTTTCATGACATGTATGTTGTCTTTCCTCTAGTGGTGTCATGTGAACGTCGACTACATGACACTTCACCATTGTTCCGGCCTAGGTGAAGGCATTGGGAAGTAATAAGTAGATGATGGGTTGCTAGAGTGACAAAAGCTTAAACCCTAGTTTATGAGTTGCTTTGTAAGGGGCTGATTTGGATCCATATGTTTCATGCTATGGTTAGGTTTACCTTAATACTTCTTTTGTAGTTGTGGATGCTTGCAAAAGGGGTTAATCATAAGTGGGATGCTTGTCCAAAGAAGGGCAGTACCCAAGCACCGGTCCACCCACATATCAAATTATCAAAGTAACGAACGTGAATCATATGAGCATGATGAAAACTAGCTTGACGATAATTCCCACGTGTCCTCAGGAGCGCTTTCCTTTATATAAGAGTTTGTCCAGGCTTGTCCTTTGCTGTAAAAAAGGATTGGGCCACCTTGCTGCACCTTTTTTACTTTTGTTACTTGTTGCTCGTTACAAATTATCTTATCACAAAACTATCTGTTACCTATAATTTCAGTGCTTGCAGAGAATACCTTGCTGAAAACCGCTTATCATTTCCTTCTGCTCCTCATTGGGTTCGACACTCTTACTTATCGAAAGGACTACGATAGATCCCCTATACTTGTGGGTCAGCAAGACTCTTTTCTGGCGCCGTTGCCGGGGAGTGAAGCGCCTTTTGGTAGGTGGAATTTGGTAAGGAAAAATTTATATAGTGTGCTGAAATTTACTGTCACTTGTTACTATGGAAAGTAATCCACTGAGGGGCTTGTTCGGGGTATCTTCACCCCGACCAGTAGAGCAAAGAGTTGCTCCTCAACCTACTGAACCTACTAAAAATGTTTACATTGAAATTCCTTCGAGTATGATAGAAAAACTGATAGCTAATCCTTTTACAGGAGATGGAACATTACATCCCGATTTGCACTTAATCTATGTGGATGAAGTTTGTGGATTATTTAAGCTTGCAGGTATGCCTGAGGCTGTTATCAAGAAGAACGTCTTCCCTTTATCTTTGAAGGGAAAGGCATTGACATGGTTTAGGCTATGCGATGATGTTGGATCATGGAACTACAACCAATTGAAATTGGAATTTCAACAGAAGTTTTATCATGTGCATCTGGTTCATCGTGATCGTAATTATATATATAATTTTTGGCCTCGCGAAGGAGAAAGCATCACTCAAGCTTGGGGGAGGCTTAAGTCAATGTTATATTCATGCCCCAATCATGAGCTCTCAAGAGAAATTATTATTCAAAATTATTATTCTTGGTTTTCACTCAATAATCGCTTCATGCTCGATACTTCTTGTACTGGTTCTTTTATGATGAAGACTATTGAATTCAAATGGGGTTTATTGGAAAGAATTAAACGCAACTCTGAAGATTGGGAACTCAGTGAAGGTAAGGAGTCAGGTATAACACCTAAGTTTGATTGTGTTAAATCTTTATGGATACCGATGCTTTTTGTGAATTTAGCACTAAATATGGACTTGACTCTGAGATAGTAGCTTCTTTCTGTGAATCATTTGCTACTCATGTTGATCTCCCTCGGGATAAGTGGTTTAAATATCATCCACACATTGAAGTAAAAGTAGTTGAACCTATTAAAGTTGAAGAAAAGACTATCACTTATAATGTTGATCCTATTGTTCCTACCGCTTATATTGAGAAACCACCTTTCCCTGTTAGAATGAAGGATCATGCTAAAGCTTCAACTGTGGTTCGTAAGAGTAATACTAAAACACCTACACCCTCTGAGAAAATTAAAGTTGAACCTAGTATGCTATGGTTAAAGATCTCTTGGTTGATAATATTGATGGGCATGTTATTTACTTTGTTGATGAAGCTGCTAGAATTGCTAGACCCGATACTAAAGATAAATATAGACCTGTTGTAGGCATGCCTGTTGTTTCTGTTAAAATAGGAGATCATTGCTATCATGGATTATGTGATATGGGTGCTAGTGCGAGTGTAATACCTCATACTTTATATAAAGAAATTATGCATGATATTGCACCTGCTGAGATAGAAGATATTGATGTTACTATTAAGCTTGCCCATAGAGATACTATTTCACCAGTCAGGATTGTTAGAGATGTTGAAGTCTTGTGCGGGAAAGTTAAATATCCTACTGATTTTCTTGTTCTTGGTTCCCCACAAGATGACTTTTGTCCCATTATATTTGGTAGGCCCTTCTTGAATACTGTTAATGCTAAGATAGGCTGCAAAAGGATATTGTTTCTGTTGGTTTAGGGGATATGTCTCATGCTTTTAATTTTGCTAAATTTCGTAGACAACCCCATGATAAAGATTTTTTGGGAAGACAGTAGGAGAAGGCTCCTACTATGTGTATGTATTAATTGTAAGAGATGTTACAAGGTTACAACATTGTACATGCCCCACCACACAAAACAACTTGTGGAGTGGGGCCAGATAAGTTTGTCTACAGTCTACCAAAGGAATGTGGGGAGGGGAGGGAGCTCTTGCTTAAACAAGGCTGTTACAAATTTTGGCAATGGTGCCCTTATGGACCTGACGCACCCTATGTTGCAATAGGCTAAAACCTTGAATGAATAGGTCTCTTGAGTGGGTCTCACACCTCTGAAGTGTTTATTGTTTATTTATTTCCACAAACTCTAGGAGGCTGTGAGGAAAATTTCAATAAAGAGGGGTTTGTGTGAGGAGTCACGGGCTATGTGGATCATGTCAAGGCGAGAGGGAGACGTAGGCCATGTGATGTTAAGCTTCCTCCAAACCCATGATAAAGAATTGCCTAGTAGAGATGAAATTATCAGTCTTGCTTCTATCGCCGTGCCTCCTAATGATCCTTTAGAACAATATTTGCTAGACCATGAAAATGATATGTTTATGAATGAAAGAAGGGAAATAGATGAAGTATTCTTTAAACAGGGTCCTATTTTGAAACACAACTTGCTTGTTGAAATTCTAGGGGATCCTCCTCCACCCAAGGGTGATCCCGTGTTTGAGCTTAAACCATAACCTGATACACTTAAATATGCTTATCTTGATGAAAAGAAGATATACCCTATTATTATTAGTGCTAACCTTTCAGAGTAGGAAGAAGAGAAATTATTGAAAACACCGAAGAAGCACTATGCTGCTATTGGATATACTCTTGATGATCTCAAGGGCATTAGTCCCACTCTATGCCAGCACAAACTAAAATTGGAGAAGGACGCTAAACCGGTTGTTGATCGCCAACGACGGTTAAATCCTAAGGTGAAAGAAGTGGTAAGAAATGAAATACTAAAGCTTCTGGAGGCAGGTATAATTTATCCCGTTGCTGATAGTCAGTGGGTAAGTCCTGTCCATTGTGTCCCTAAGAAGGGAGGCATTACTGTTGTTCCTAATGATAAAGATGAATTGATCCCACAAAGAATTGTTATAGGTTATAGAATGGTAATTGACTTCCGCAAATTAAATAAAGCTACTAAAAAGGATCATTACCCTTTACCTTTTATTGATCAAATGCTAGAAAGATTATCTAAACATACACATTTTTGCTTTCTAGACGGTTATTCTGGTTTCTCTCAAATACTTGTGTCAAAAGAGGATCAAGAAAAGACCACCTTTACTTGCCCTTTCGGTACCTTCGCTTATAGCCGTATGCCTTTTGGTTTATGCAATGCACCTGCTACCTTTCATAGATGTATGACTGCTATATTCTCTGACTTTTGTGAAAAGATTGTTGAGGTTTTCATGGATGATTTCTCTGTATATGGAACTTCTTTTGATGATTGCTTAAGCAACCTTGATCAAGTTTTGCAGAGATGTGAAGAAACTAATCTTTTCTTGAATTGGGAGAAGTGCCACTTTATGGTTAATGAAGGTATTGTCTTGGGGCATAAAATTTCTGAAAGAGGTATTGAAGTTGATAAAGCTAAAGTTGATGCTATTAAAAAGATGACGTGTCCTAAGGACATTAAAGGTATAAGAAGTTTCCTTGGTCATGCCGGTTTTTATAGGAGGTTCATTAAAGAATTCTCAAAAATTTCTAGGCCCCTCACTAATCTCTTACAAAAAAGATGTTCCTTTTGTCTTTGATGATGATTGTGTAGAAGCATTTGAAATACTTAAGAAAGCCTTGATTTCTCCACCTATTGTTCAGCCACCTAATTGGAATTTACCCTTTGAAATTATGTGTGATGCTAGTGATTATGCTGTAGGAGCTGTGCTAGGAAAAAGAGTTGATATGAAATTAAATGTTATCCAATATGCTAGTAAAACTCTAGACAATGCCCACATAAATTATGCCACTACTGAAAAGGAATTTTTAGCAGTTGTATTTGCTTGTGATAAGTTCATACCTTACATTGTTGATTCTAAGGTAGCTGTTCACACCGATCATGCTGTTATTAAATATCTTATGGAAAAGAAAGATGCTAAACCTAGACTTATTAGATGGGTTCTCCTACTACAAGAATTTGATTTGCATACTATAGATAGAAAGGGAGCTGAGAACCCCGTTGCAGACAACTTATCTAGGTTAGAGAATGTTCTTGATGACCCACTACCTATTGATGATAGCTTTCCCGATGAACAATTAGTTGTCATAAATGCTTCCCATACTGCTCCATGGCATGCTGATTATGCTAATTACATTGTTGCTAAATTTATACCACCTAGTTTCACACACCAGCAAAAGAAAAGGTTTTTCTATGATTTAAGACATTACTTCTGGGATGACCCACACCTTTATAAAGAAGGAGTAGATGGTTTTATTAGACGTTGTGTACCTGAGCATGAACAGGAACAGATCCTACGCAAGTGTCACTCCGAGGCTTATGGAGGACACCACGCTGGAGATAGAACTGCACATAAGGTATTGCAATCCAGTTTTTATTGGCCTACTCTCTTCAAGGATGCCCGTAAGTTTATCTTGTCTTGTGATGAATGTCAAAGAATTGGTAATATTAGTAGACGTCAAGAAATGCCTATGAACTATTCACTTGTTATTGAACCATTTAATGTCTGGGGCTTCGATTATTTGGGACTGTTTCCTTCCTCTAATGGGTATACGCATATTCTAGTTGTTGTTGATTACGTTACTAAGTGGGTAGAAGCTATTCCAACTAGTAGTGTTGATCATAACACCTCTATTAAGATGCTTAAAGAAGTTATTTTTCCGAGGTTTGGAGTCCCTAGATACTTAATGACTGATGGTGGTTCACATTTTATTCATGGTGCCTTTCGTAAAATGCTTGCTAAGTGTGATGTTAATCATAGAATTGCATCTCCATATCACCCACTGTCTAGTGGCCAAGTAGAACTGAGTAATAGAGAGCTTAAATTAATTTTGCAAAAGACTGTTAATAGATCTAGAAAGAATTGGTCCGAGATACTTGATGATGCATTATGGGCCTATACACCTGCATATAAAAATCCTATGGGTATGTCTCCGTATAAAATAGTTTATGGAAAACCATGCCACTTACCTCTCGAACTAGAACATAAGGCATATTGGGCCATTAAAGAGCTCAATTATGATTTCAAACTTGCCGGTGAGAAGAGATTATTTGACATTAGCTCACTTGATGAGTGGAGAACCCAGGCCTATGAGAATGCCAAACTGTTTAAAGAAAAATTTAAAAGATGGCATGACAAAAGGATACAAAACGTGAGTTTAATGTAGGTGATTATGTTCTATTATACAACTCTCATTTAAGATTTTTTACAGGAAAACTCCTCTCTAAATGGGAAGGTCCTTACGTTATCGAGGAGGTTTATCGTTCCGGTGCCATAAAAATCAATAACTTCGAAGGAACAAATCCGAGGGTGGTGAACGATCAAAGAATCAAACATTATATCTCAGGTAATCCCATAAATGTTGAAACTAATGTTCTTGAAACCGTAACCCCAGAGGAGTATATAAGGGACACTTTCCAGAACGTATCAGACTCCGAAAAGGAATAGGTATGTGGTACGGTAAGTAAACCGACTCCAAAACAGTTCTAATAGCAATTTTTCTCCATTTTGGAATATTTAAGAAAATAGGAAAATACGAGGCAGTCCGGAAAGGACACGAGGTGTCCACGAGGGTGGAGGGCGTGCCCCCTGCCTCGTGGGCACCTCGTGTGTCCTCTGGACTCCGTTTTCTTGCACGATAGTTCTTTTGGTCGGTAAAAAATCATTATATAATCTCCCAAAGGTTTTGACCACCGTACGACGCAAATATCTCTTTTTTTTGTTTCGAGTTGTTTTTCTCACAGATCTAGATCACCATGACGTCTTCAAGTGCCCCCAAGGACAAGTTTTTCAGCAGGGTCATCAACCCCTACATCGTGGAGGTGCTGCAACACCCTCAAACCATTGAGCTGCATGAGGGGGTGCTACACATCCGCGATGTTGAGGGACCAAGGAGGACCGGAAGCGTGGAGACAAGACTCAAAGCAATGGAGCAACAGTTTTTCAAGTGCCAGGGGATGGTGGAACGCGGACGCGATGCCAACCACATGATGATCGCGGAGTTCACCAACAATCACAAGCTGGATGCCAAGAACATTGGGGAGACCATCTTCAAGCTTCACGAGAAAATCGAGCACCTCCAAGCCCAGATCTATGACCTGCAAAACCAAAACTGTGATTATGAATATAGATTAAAGAGGATGAGTTTGGCTGCAGATTTGAGGATCCCAGAGACTCGATCATCCTTCTATTATGGCGAGCATATGCCTTGGAAGATGGACGACAAGCCTACATCAGCAATAACTCCATCATCACTACCACCAAAGGCGAACTGAGTATCGGGTATGGGCACTCCCCTTGGCAACTGCCCCGGTATCGTATCACCATCACACTTCTATCTTTATCGTTTTCTTAGTTCGATCCTTTTGGTTATATCTTGATCTAGTAGAATAAAGTTTAGTATGATGTAGTTTTGAGTTTTGCTTTATGATCCTTCTATGTAATCGAGTCTGTGAGTTATATATAATAAAGATTGGTTTTGAGTCAAGGGCTTGGTTATCTTGCTATGATCTTGAGAAAAAAGAAAAAGAATAAAAAGAAATAAAGATATCATATTTATCTTATGGAGAGTAATGACTTCACATATAAAAGAGTATGGTGAATAGAAGTTGTTGAGAGTTGACAAACATAGTTTTGGTCATTGTTGCAATTAATATGAAGTAATAAAGAAATAGAGGTTTCCACATATAAATATACTATCTTGGACATCTTTTATGATTGTGAGCACTCATTAAATATGACATGCTAAAAAGTTGATGTTGGACAAGGAAGACATCGTAATGAGCTATGTTTTCTTATATCCGAAATAAAGTATATTGTCATGGATCATCCAACATGTTGAGTTTGCCTTTCCCCCTCATGCTAGCCAAATTCCTTGCACAAAGTAGAGATACTACTTGTGCTTCCTAATATCCTTAAACCCAGTTTTGCCATGAGTGTCCATCATACCTACCTATGGATTGAGTAAGATCCTTCAAGTAAGTTGTCATTGTTGCATGCAATAAAAATTGCTCTCTAAATATGTATGATCTATTAGTGTGGAGAAAATAAGCTTTATACGATCTTGTGATATGGAAGAAATAAAAGTGACAGACTGCATAATAAAGTCCCTATCACAAGTGGAAATATAAAGTGACATTCTTTCTCATTAAGATTTTGTGCATCCAACCATAAAAGCACATGACAACCTCTGCTTCCCTCTGTGAAGGGCCTGTCTTTTATTTTTGTCTCACATCTTATACAAGAGTCATGGTGATCTTCACCTATCCTTTTTACACTTTATCCTTTGGCAAGAACATTGTGTTGGAAAGATCCTGATATATATATATATATATATCCAATTGGATGTAAGTTATCATAAACTATTATTGTTGACATTACCCTTGAGGTAAAAGGTTGGGAGGCAACAATATAATAAGTATTGCGTGAGTGTTAGCAATTGTGAAAGACTAAATGATAGTTGAGTAGGTGGACTTGCTGAAAAGCTCTTATATTGACTCTTTCTGATGTTATGATAAATTGCAATTGCTTCAATGACTGAGATCATAGTTTGTTAGTCTTCACTGAAGTTTCTGATTCATACTTGACATTGTGAATAGATTGTTACTTTAGCATAAGAAATCATATGACAATATATATATATGTTGCTGTTATAAGAATGATCATGATGCCCTCATGTCCGTATTTTATTTTATCGACACCTCTATCTCTAAACATGTGGACATATTTTTCGTTATCGGCTTCCGCTTGAGGACAAGCGAGGTCTAAGCTTGGGGGAGTTGATACGTCCATTTTGCATCATGCTTTTACATTGATATTTGTTGCATTATGGGCTGTTATTACACATTATAATGTCACAATACTTATGCCTTTTCTCTCTTATTTTACAAGGTTTACATGAAGAGGGAGAATGCCGGCAACTGGAATTCTGGGCTGGAAAAGGAGCAAATATTATAGACCTATTCCGCACAACTCCAAAAGTCCTAAAACTCCATGAAAGTCAGTTTTGGAATATATTAAAAATATTGGGCGAAGAAAGCACCAGAGGGGGGCCACACCCTGTCCACGAGGGTGGGGGCGCCCTACCCCCCTGGGCGCGCCCCCTGCCTCGTGGGCCCCCTGGCAGGCCTCCGGCGCCCATCTTTTTCTATATGAAGTCTTTCGCCCTGGAAAAAAATCAGAAGGAAGCTTTCGGGACGAAGCGCCACCATCTCGAGGTGGAACCTTGGCGAAACCAATCTAGGGCTCTGGCGGAGCTGTTCTGCCTGGGAAACATCCCTCCAGGAGGGGGAAATCATCACCATCGTCATCACCATCGGTCCTGTCACCGGGAGGGGGTCAATCTCCTTCAACATCTTCACCAGCACCATCTCCTCTCAAACCCTAGTTCATCTCTTGTATCCGATCTTTGTCTCAAAACCTCATATTGGTACCTGTGGGTTGCTAGTAGCGTTGATTACTCCTTGTAGTTGATGCTAGTTGGTTTATTCGGTGAAAGATCATATGTTCAGATCCTTTATGCATATTAATACCCCTCTGATTATGAACATGAATATGATTTGTGAGTAATTACCTTTGTTCCTGAGGACATGGGAGAAGTCTTGCTATAAGTAGTCATGTGAATTTGGTATTCGTTCGATATTTTGATGAGATGTATGTCGTCTTTCCTCTAGTGGTTTCATGTGAGCATCTACTACATGACACTTCACCATTGTTTGGGCCTAGGGGAAGGCATTGGGAACTAATAAGTAGATGATGGGTTGCTAGAGTGACAGAAGCTTAAACCCTAGTTTATGAGTTGCTTTGTAAGGGGCTGATTTGGATCCATATGTTTCATGTTATGGTTAGGTTTACCTTAATACTTCTTTTGTAGTTGCGGATGCTTGCAAGAGGGGTTAATCATAAGTGGGATGCTTGTCCAAGGAAGGGCAGTACCCAAGCACCGGTCCACCCACATATCAAATTATCAAAGTAACGAACGTGAATCATATGAGCATGATGAAAACTAGCTTGACGATAATTCCCATGTGTCCTCGAGAGCGCTTTCCTTTATATAAGAGTTTGTCCAGGCTTGTCCTTTGATGCAAAAAGGATTGGGACACCTTGTTTACTTTTGTTACTTGTTACCCGTTACAAAACTATCTGTTACCGATAATTTCAGTGCTTGCAGAGAATACCTTACTGAAAACTGCTTGTCATTTCCTTCTTATCCTCGTTGGGTTCGACACTCTTACTTATTGAAAGGACTATGATAGATCCCCTATACTTGTGGCTCATCATGCGGCGCCCCCTACACAGTTTACACCCACGGTCATATTCTTGTGGTTCTTAGGCGAAGCCCTGCGCGGATCACTTCACCATCACCGTCACCATGCTGTCGTGCTAACGGAACTCATCTACTACCTCGACACCTTGCTAGATCAAGAAGGCGCGGGACGTCACCGAGCTGAACGTGTGTAGAACTCGGAGGTGTCGTACGTTCGCTACTTGATCGGTCGGAGCTAGAAGAAGTTCGACTACATCAACTACGTTGTCAACGCTTCCACTTTCGGTCTACGAGGGTACGTAGACACACTCTCCCCCTCGACGCTATGCATCTCCATGGATAGATCATTGCGTGTACATATAATTTTTTTTGTTTTCCATGCAACGTTTCCCAACAGTGGCATCCGAGTCAGGTCTATGCGTAGATGATATGCACAAGTAGAACACAAAGAGTTGTGGGCGGTGATAGCCATACTGCTTACCACCAACGTCTTATTTTGATTCGACGGTATTGTGGGATGAAGCGGCTCAGACCAACCTTACATGTCCACACACATGAGACAGGTTCCACCGACAGACATGCAACTAGTTTTGCATGTAGGTGGCTGGCGGGTGTCTGTTTCTCCTACTTTAGTTGTCGAATTTGACTGCAGTCGGTCCTTGAAGAAGGTTAAAATAGCAAACTTGACGAAACACCATTGTGGTTTTTATGCGTAGGTAAGAACGGTTCTTTCTAGAAGCCCGTAGCAGCCACATAAAACTTGCAACAACAAAGTGGAGGACGTCTAACTTGTTTTTGCAAGGCATGTTGTGATGTGATATGGTCAAGACATGATGTGATGTGATAAACGTTATTGTATGAGATGATCATGTTTTGTAAGATATCTGACAACCGGCAGGAGCCTTATGGTTGTCTCTTTATTGTATGAAATGCAAACGCCATGTAATTCCTTTACTTTATCACTATGCGTTAGCGATAGTTGTACAAGCAATAGTTGGCGAGACGACCACGACACTAGGATGGAGATCAAGGTGTCGAGCTTATTGCATGTGATGTTTATATTTTATGCATCTTATTTATCTTAGTACGGAGGTAGCATTATAAGATGATCCCTTAACTAAAATTTCAAGGTATAAGTGTTCTCCCCGAGTATGCACCGTTGCGACAGTTCGTCGTGTTGAGACACCACGTGATGATCGGGTGTGATAGACTCTACGTTCAAATACAACGGATGCCAGACTATTTCAAACATGCTGAATACTCGGGTTAAACTTGACGAGCCTGGCATGTACAGACATGGCTTCAGAAGACTGGAGACCGAAAAGGTTGAACGTGAATCATATAGTAGATACGATCAACATAGAGATGTTCACCATTGATGACTACTCCATCTCACGTGATGATCGGACATGGTTTAGTTGATTTGGATCACGTATCATTTAGATGACTTGAGGGATGTCTATCTATGTGGGATTTCTTAAGTAATTTGATTAATTGAACTTAATTTATCATGAACTTAGTCCTGATAGTTTTTGCATATCTATGTTGTAGATCAATGTCCCGTGCTACCGTTCCCTTGAATTTTAATGCATTCCTAAAGAAAGCTAAGTTGAAAGATGATGGTAGCAACTACACGAACTTGGTCCGTAACTTCAGGATTATCCTCATTGCTGCACAGAAGAATTATGTCCTTGATGCACCACTAGGTGAAAGGCCTGTTGCAGGAGCAGATGTTGATGTTATGAACGTATGGCAAGCTCGATCTGATGACTACTCGATAGTTCAGTGTGCCATGCTTTACGGCTTAGAATCGGGACTTCAAAGACGTTTTGAACGTCATGGACCATATGATATGTTCCAGGAGTTGAAGTTAATATTTCAAGCAAATGCCCGAGTTGAGAGATATGAAATCTCCAACAAGATCTATAGCTGCAAGATGGAGGAGAATAGTTCTGTCAGTGAACACATACTCAAAATGTCTGGGTATCATAATCACTTGACTCAGCTGGGAGTTAATCTTCCAGATGATAGTGTCATTGACAGTTCCCGAGGTCTTCGCAATGCTCAAAGTTGCGGAGGTAGAAATCAAGAAGGAGCATCAAGTGTTGATGGTTAACAAGACCACTAGTTTCAAGAAAAAGGGCAAGGGAAAGAAGGGGAACTTCAAGAAGAATGGCAAGCAAGTTGCCACTCCCAGGAAGAAGTCCAAAGCTGGACCCAAGCCTGAAACCGAGTGCTTCTACTGCAAAGGGACTGGTCACTTGAAGCGGAACTGCCCCAAGTATTTAGCGGATAAGAAGGATGGCAAAGTGCACAAAGGTATAATTGATATACATGTCATTGATGCGTACCTTACTAATGCTCATAGTAGCGCCTGGGTATTTGATACTGGTTCGGCTGCACATATTTGTAACTCGAAACAGGGGCTATGGATTAAACGAATATTGGCTAAGGATGAGGTGATGATGCGCGTCGGGAATGGTTCCAAGGTCGATGTGATCGCCGTCAGCACGCTACCTCTACATCTACCTTCGGGATAAGTTTTAGACCTGAATACTTGTTCTTTGGTGCCAGCGTTAAGCATGAACATTATATCTGGATCTTGTTTAGTGCGAGACGGTTATTCATTTAAATTAGAGAATAATGGTTGTTCTATTTATATGAGTAATATCTTTTATGGTCATGCACCCTTGAAGAGTGGTCTATTTTTGTTGAATCCCGATTTTGATGATACACATATTCATAATATTGATGCCAAAAGATGCAAAATTGATAATGATAGTGCAACATATTTGTGGCACTGCCGTTTAGGTCATATTGGTCTAAAGCGCATGAAGAAACTCCATGCAGATGGGCTTTTGGAATCACTTGATTATGAATCATTTGATACTTGCGAACCATGCCTCATGGGCAAGATGACTAAAACTCTGTTCTCTGGAACAATGGAGCGTGCTAATGAATTATTGGAAATAATACATACCGATGTATGCGGTCCGATGAGTGTTGATGCTCGCGGCGGTTATCGTTATTTTCTGACCTTCGTAGATGATTTGAGCAGATATGGGTATATCTACTTAATGAAACACAAGTCTGAAACATTTGAGAAGTTCAAAGAATTTCAGATTGAAGTGGAGAATCATCGTAACAAGAAAATAAAGTTTCTACGATCTGATCGTGGAGGCGAATATTTGAGTTGCGAGTTTGGCCTTCATTTAAAACAATGTGGAATAGTTTCACAACTCACGCCACCTGGAACACCACAACGTAATGGTGTGTCCGAACGTCCTAACCGTACTTTATTAGATATGGTGTGATCTATGATGTCTCTTAACGATTTACCACTATCGTTTTGGGGTTATGCATTAGAGACAGCTGCATTCACGTTAAATAGGGCACTGTCTAAATCCGTTGAGATGACACAGTACGAACTGTGGTTTGGCAAGAAACCTAAGCCGTCATTTCTTAAAGTTTGAGGTTGCGACACTTATGTCAAAAGGCTTCACCTGATAAGCTCAAACCCAAATCGGAGAAGTGCATTTTCATAGGATACCCTAAGGAAACAATTGGGTACACCTTCTACTACAAATCTAAAGGCAAGATATTTGTTGCCAAGAATGGGAACTTCCCAGAGAAGGTGTTTCTCTCGAAAGAAGTGAGTGGTAGGAAAGTAGAACTTGATGAGGTAACTGTACCGTCTCTCGAATTGGAAAATAGCTCATCAGAGAAATCCGTTCCCGTGATGCCTACACAAACTAGAGAGGAAGCTAATGATAATGATCATGAAACTTCAGATCAAGTTACTACTGGACCTCGTAGGTCGAACAGAGCACATTCCGCACCAGAGTGGTACGGTAACCCTGTTCTAGAAGTCATTCTACTAGACCATGTCGAACCTACGAACTATGAAGAAGATATGATGAGCCCAGATTCCAATAAATGGCTTGAGGCCATGAAATCTGAGATAGGATCCATGTATGAGAACAAAGTGTGGACTTTGGAGGACTTGCCCGATGATCGGCAAGCCATAGAGAATAAATGGATCTTCAAGAAGAAGACCGACGCTGATGGTAATGTTACAGTCTACAAAGCTCTTGTCACAAAAGGTTTTCGACAAGTTCAAGGAGTTGACTACAATGAGACTTTCTCACCTGTAGCGATGCTTAAGTCTGTCCGAATCATGTTAGCAATTGTCGCATTTTATGATTATGGTATTAGGCAAATGGACGTCAAAACTGCATTCCTTAATGGATTTCTTAAAGAAGATTTGTATATGATGCAACTAGAAGGTTTTGTCGATCCTAAAGGTGCTAACAAAGTGCACAAGCTCTAGCAATCCATCTATGGACTGGTGCAAGCATCTCGGAGTTGGAATATACGCTTTGATGAGGTGATCAAAGCATATGATTTTATACAAACTTTCGGAGAAGCCTGTATTTACAAGAAAGTGAGTGGGAGCTCTGTAGAATTTCTAATTTTGTATGTGGATAACATATTGTTGATTGGAAATGATATAGGATTTCCGGATAGCATAAAAGGATACTTGAATAAGAGTTTTTCAATGAAAGACCTCGGTGAAGCTCCTTATATATTGGGCATCAAAATATATAGAGATAGATCAAGACGCTTAATAGGACTTTCACAGAGCACATACCTTGATAAAGTTTTGAAGAAGTTCAAAATGGATCAGTCAAACAAAGGGTTCTTGCCTATGTTACAAGGTGTGAAATTGAGTCAGACTCAAAGCCCAACCACTGCAGAAGATAGAGAGAAAATGAAAGTCATTCCCTATGCCTCGGCCATAGGTTCTATCATGTATTCTATGCTATGTACCAGACCTGATGTGTGCCTTGCTATAAGTTTAGCAGGGAGGTACCAAAGTAATCCAGGAGTGGATCACTGGACAGCGGCCAAGAACATCCTGAAGTACCTGAAAAGGACTAAGGATATGTTTCTCGTTTATGGAGGTGACAAAGAGCTCATCGTAAATGGTTACGTCGGTGCTAGCTTTGACACTGATCCGGATGACTCTAAGTCACAAACCAGATACATATTTATATTGAATGGTGGAGCTGTCAGTTGGTGCAGTTCCAAGCAAAGCATCGTGGCGGGATCTACGTGTGAAGAGGAGTACATAGCTGCTTCGGAAGCAGCAAATGAAGGAGTCTGGATGAAGGAGTTCATATCTGATCTAAGTGTAATACCTAGTGCATCGGGTCCAATGAAAATCTTTTGTGACAATACTGGAGCTATTGCCTTAGTGAAGGAATCCAGATTTCACAAAAGAACCAAACACATCAAGAGACGCTTCAACTCCATCTGTGATCAAGTCAAGGAGGGAGACATAGAGATTTGAAAAATACATACGGATCTGAATGTAGCAGACCCGTTGACTAAGCCTCTTCCACGAGAAAAACATGATCAGCACCAAGACTCCATGGGTGTTAGAATCATTACTATGTAATCTAGATTATTGACTCTAGTGCAATTGGGAGACTGAAGGAAATATGCCCTAGAGGCAATAATAAAGTTTTTATTTTATTTTTCCTTATTCATGATAAATGTTTATTATTCATGCTAGAATTTTATTGATCGGAAACCCAAACACATGCGTGAATACGTAGACAAACATTGTGTCCCTAGTGAGCCTCTACTTAACTAGCTCGTTGATCAAAGATGGTCAAGGTTTCCTAACCATGGACATGAGTTTTCATTTGATAATGGGATAACATCATTAGGAGAATGATGTGATGGACAAGACCCATCCGTTAGCTTAGCATAATGATCGTTCAGTTTTATTGTTATTGCTTTCTTCATGTCAAATACATATCCCTTCGACTATGAGATTATGCAACTCCCAGACACGAAGGAAAACCTTATGTGCTATCAAATGTCAAAACGTAACTAGGTGATTATAAAGATGCTCTACAGGTATCTCCGAAGGTGTTTGTTGGGTTACCATGGATCGAGATTACGATTTGTCACTGAGTATCGGAGAGGTATCTCTGGGCCCTCTCGGTAATACAGATCATAAGAAGCCTTGCAAGAAAAGTGACTAATGAGTTAGTTGCAAGATGATGTATTACGGAACGAGTAAAGAGACTTGCCGATAACGAGATTGAACTAGGTATGAAGATACCGATGATCGAATCTCGATCAAGTAACATACCGATGGACGAAGGGAATTGTGTATGTTGTCATTACGGTTCGACCGATAAAGATCTTCGTAGAATATGTAGGAGCCAATATGAGCATCTAGGTTCCGCTATTGGTTATTGACCAGAGAGGTGTCTCGGTCATGTCTACATAGTTCTCGAACCCGTAGGGTCCGCACGCTTAACGTTCGATGATGATATAGTATTATATGAGTTATGTGATTTTGTGACCGAATTTTGTTCGGAGTCCTGGATGAGATCACGGACATGACGAGGAGTCTCAAAATGGTCGAGAGGTAAAGATTGATGTATAGGACGATAGTATTTAGACACCGGAAGTGTTCCGGAGGGTATTGGGTACATATAGGGTCACTAGAAGGGGTTCCGGGCACCCCCGGCAAAGATACGGGCTTAATGGGCCAAGGGAGGGATAGACCAGCCCACAAGGGGCTGGTGCGCCCCTCCACTAGGCTGTCCAGTCCTAGGGAAAGGAAGGGGGATGGTCAAGTCCCTCCTTCCTTCCCCTCCTCAAGGGAGAAAGGAAAGGGGGCACCACCTCCCCCTTCCTTCCCCTGGCACCTATACAAGGAAGGGGGGAACCAGGGCAGGAGCCCAAGTGGGATTAGGCCCCACTTGGGGAGCCCCTTGGCCTCCCCCCTCTTCCTCCCACCTATATATATGAGGAAGGGGCACCTAGAACACACAACATCAATTGTTAGCCGTGTGCGGCGCCCCCTCCATGGTTTACACCCCCGGTCATATTCTCGCGGTGCTTAGGCGAAGCCCTGCACGGGTCACTTCACCATAACCGTCATCACGCCATCGTGCTGACGGAACTCATCTACTACCTCTACACCTTGTTGGATCAACAAGGCGAGGGATGTCACCGAGCTGAACGTGTGCAGAACTCGGAGGTGTCGTACGTTCGGTACTTGATCGGTCGGAGCTAGAAGAAGTTCGACTACATCAACCGCGTTGTCAAACGCTTCCGCTTTCAGTCTACGAGGGTACGTAGACACACTCTCCCCCTCATTGCTATGCATCTCCATGGATAGATCATTGCGTGTGCGTAGAATATTTTTTTTGTTTTCCATGCAGCATTTCCCAACAAATTTGACAGACATGACTTATAAGTTAACCGAAGTCATATCACATTTTTTGGAAACATGTCGTGAAGTATAACGCGATAGAGTTCCACCATAAAGTAAAGATGACTTGTTACTTAATGATATGGTTGGGTTTCCCCTTAATGATCTTTAGTAGTTGTGGATGCTTGCTGGAGTTCCAATCGTAAGTACATATGATCCAAGTACGGAAAGTATGTTAGCTCATGCCTCTCCCTCATATAAAATTGCAATAATGATTACCGGTCTAGTTATTGATTACTATGGACAAATCTTTATCTTGTGTTACAAAAGCTTTCTACTATGTGGGGGGTGCATCATATTCCACCATGGCCATCGTCTTGTCCAAAGGAAGGACGAAGTCGTTGAGGATCGGGGCGTCGTCATATATGGGACCTAGCACCAAATTAGATGACACAATAGAAGTAGAGGTTAAGTTGTTAGAAATCAAAATGGCCTCACAGGACCTATCAACTACCTCACTCGCTCTATGCGGTGGTGGCTCACTCACTCCCTCAAGGTATGTGTACTCAATGTCACATATGGTGGAGTCACTCAAATCACTCAAGTGGTGGTGGTGGCTCTCCTCACATGGGAATTGGGGCAACTTATCATATATGTGGCTAGTGGTGATCTCTCTTACTCTCTCTCTATGGGTGCACAGGTAGCTCAACTCATCACCATACACCTTCGTGGTCGAAGGGAAAATCCCATGCTCAACCGTCTCGTCGTCGTCGCCATGGATGAAGGCTGAAGATGGCACATCATCCCTCTTTGTCCATGACCGAAGGGAAAATCCCATCCTTGATCATCTCACTGATACCTCTCTGTCCTATCTATAATTTTTTATTGTTTCATGCCAATATTATACAACTTTTACATACTTTTGGCAATATTTTATATGATTTATTTGGACTAACATATTGATCCAGTGCCCAGTGCTAGTTCCTATTTGTTGCATGTTTTTTGTTTCGCAGAAAATCCATATCAAACGAAGTCCAAATGCAATAAAATTTTACGGAGAATTATTTTGGAATATATGTGATTTTTGGGAGGTGGAATCAACGCAAACGGGGGCCCACAGTGCCCACAACCCACCATGGCGCACCTCAGGCCCTAGGCGCGCCCAGGTGTCTTATGCTCACCTCGTATGTCGGTTGGGTCTCTACTTCGGGTGCAAGGAAGCTTATATCCGAAAAAATCGTGTTGAAATCTTAGCGCAATCGGAGTTACGGATCTCTCGGAATATAAGAAACAGTTTTCGGCCAGATCTGGGAAACGTGAAACAGAACAGAACAGAGAGGGAGATCCAATCTCGGAGGGGCTCCTGCCCCTCCACCGGCATGGAGGCCATGGACCAGAGGGGGAACTCTCCTCCCATCTAGGGGGGAGTGATACGTCTCCGTCGTATCTACTTTTCCAAACTCTTTTGCCCTTGTTTTGGACTCTAACTTGCATGATTTGAATGGAACTAAGCCGGACTGACGTTGTTTTCAGCAGAATTGCCATGGTGTTACTTTTGTGCAGAATAAATAGTTCTCGGAATGACCTGAAACTTCACGGAGATAACTTTTGGAATTAATAAAAAATATTTGCGAAAGAATTAGCAGCAGGGGCCCACACCCTAGCCACAAGGGTGGGGCGCGCCCTGTGACCTTCTGGGCCCCCTAGAACTCCACCGACCTCAACTCCAACACTATATATTCTCTTTCGAGGAGAAAAAATCAGAGAGAAGGATTCATCGCGTTTTACGATACGGAGCTGCCGCCAAGCCCTGTTCTTCCTCGGGGGCAGATCTGGAGTCCGTTTTGGGCTCCAGAGAGGGGAATCCGTCGCCATCGTCATCATCAACCATCCTCCATCACCAATTTCATGATGCTCACCGCCCTGCGTGAGTGTGACGCCCGGATAATTAAGCTACAGTAACCCATGTTAACAATGCCACGTCACCTCGGTTACTATGGATAAACTCGCGTTAGTTCGAAACCTAGTTCGAATTTCAAATTTAAAACAAAGGCAAACAATAAAAGTTTTCAAATGTTAAAACGAAAATGTTCGGGGTGGGCCAATTAATGCCTAGGTATTTATGGTGAAGAGACCACGCTATTACAGAATGCCTAAGTACTTTAAAATGAGATAAAACAAAAAAATATAAGATAAATAAAAAGGAAAAAACAAAAACGACAAACTAACAAAAAGGAAAAGGAGCCCCCCTTGGGCCAACCGGCCCAGCTAGCCACCGGGCCGACTAGGCCGGCCCGTCCCCACTCCCACTTAACCCCCCCCCCCCCCCCCCCCAAACCCTACCCCCACGTTCCCCACTCCACTCTCCCCTCCCGCCGTGGATCTGGATCGGGGGGCAACCGCCGCCCCCGACCCCCCCCCCACTGCCATCGCGCGCCATGGCCCCGCCGCCCTCGTCGCCGGCGGCCCGAAAGTCGCCCGATGCCGCCCCGTCCACACCTCGCTCCCTCGTCCCTCTTGGCGCCGCCCCGACTGCATCGCCCTTGGCACCGCCACCCGTCGCCCGAAGCCGTCCCCGGCGCCACCGGACCTCCCCGCCGGCCTGCCTCCCCTGCATCGCGTCGTCACCGTCGTCCCCCTCGACAACCGTTGCCCCGTACGCTACAGCTATGATGAGGCCCTCGGCCTCCCCTTCCCCTCGACCGCACGCCGTCCCGCACCGGCGCTCGACCATCGCGACTCCCGCCTGTTGCTACTGCGCCCCCTCCTCTCTTCCTTCTCCCCGACGCGACTCACGTCGTCGTGGCTGCGCCTGCCCGCGTCAACGTCCTCTTCGCAATGAATCGCGATGCCCCGCGCGCCCGAGCCGCATCTGTCGCTGGCGCCCGCGGCCACCTGCCTCCACGCGCGTCCGCCGTTGAGCTCCCGCATACCCTGGACCATCCATGGCCGCGCCCCTCATGCCCGGCCACAACCCCGCGCCGTGGTCTCCTGCTCGCCACCACCCCCCGCAGCCCCTGTTCGCTGCCGCTCGCACCTCCTGCATCTGTTTCGCCGGCGCTGCGCCCCACCGCTGCCTCCCGCTCATCCCGTTGCCTATCGCCACCTCACTCTCGTGCCCCGCCACTGCTGCGCCATCTCCAGGCGCCATCGCCACCTCCACCGCCCATCCTCGCCGCCGTTTCGCCGCACTACTCCGGCCGCCGTCGAGGCCGGCGACCCCTTGGTGACCTCGAGCCAGCGTCCGGGCTCGTCCAGTTCGGGCGCCCACAACCGCTGACCGCTACGCCCGATCCGCCAAAGGCCTATGGGCCAATGACAAGTGGGGTCGTCCCTAGAACGAATAAAAAAGAAAGAATTAAAATAATAATAATTAATTAATTAATTAAACAATTAATTAACTTAATTAATTTTGATTAATTAAGCTAATCAATTAACTAAACTAATTATCCTGATTAGTTAATCAATTAATTAGTCAATGACAGTGGGGCCCACCCCCCTAACTAATCCTGATTAGGTTAATTAATGTGTTTAATTATAATGGGTCACTGACAGGTGGGACCCACCTGTCAGGTTGACCAGGTCAACTGCTGACGTCAGCATGCACTGTTCTGGGTAATGTTGATTAAATTAATTTAATAAATCCTGAAAATGATTTAAATCTTTTAAAATTAATATAAAATGAACCGTAGCTCGGATCGAAAAACTTTGTACATGAAAGTTGCTCAGAACGACGAGACGAATCCGGATATACACCCCGTTCGTCTGCCACGCATCCCTAGTTTAGCGAACACGCAACTTTCCCCCTCCGGCTCCTCTGTCCGAAAACGCGTAACACCGGGAATACTTTCCCGGATGTTTCCTCCTTCACCTGTACCACCTCGTACCGCGTTAGGGCACACCTAGCATCACGCTTTTTCATGTCATGCATCGTCATGCACTTGTTTGCATTATATTTATTGTTTCTTCCCCCTCTTCTCTCGCTAGACACCGAGACCGCCGCTGCTGCTACCCAGTACGACTACGGTGTTGACGACCCCTCTCTCTTGCCAGAGCAGCTAGGCAAGCCCCCCTTTTGATCACAAGATATCGCCTACTCTTCTCTCTACTTCTTCCATTAGAGTAGTATAACATGTTACTGCTTTCCGTTAATCCTATTCCGATGCAAAGCCTGTCATTGTTGCTCCATCTGTTGATACCTTACCTGCAATCCTAAATGCTTAGTATATGATGCTAGTTTATTATCAATGGCCCTACATTCTTGTCTGTCTGCCATGTTGTACTATCGGGCCGTGATCACTTGGGAGGTGATCACGGATATATACTTATACATAATATATGATTCTTGTGGTGATTAAAGTCGGGTCGGCTCGTAGAAGTACCCGTGAGTGATTCCGATGTTGGGGGCTGAAGGGGCAGGTGGCTCCATCCCGGTAGAGGTGGGCCTGAGTTCCCGAAGGCCCCCGACGGTTACTTAGTGGCGGAGCGACAGGGCAGGTTGAGACCACCTAGGAGAGAGGTGGGCCTGGCCCTGGTCGGCGTCCGTGGTTATTTCAGAATAACACGCTTAACGAGATCTTGGTATTTGATCTGAGTCTGGCTACTGGCCTATACGCACTAACCATCTACACGGGGACAGTTATGGGCACTCGACGTCATGGTATCAGCCGAAGCCTTCGTGACATCAGCGACTGAGTGGCGCGCGCCGGGTTGGACCGCGTAACGCAACTTCCTCTGTAATGGAGGTTGCTAGGTCTGCTCACCGGCCGCGTACGCAACATGCAGGTGTGCAATGGGCGATGGGCCCAGACCCCTACGCCATAGGATTTAGACCGGCGTGCTGACCTCTCTGTTGTGCCTAGGTAGGGCTACGACGTGTTGATCTTCCGAGGCCGGGCATGACCTAGGAAAGTGTGTCCGGCCAAATGGGATCGAGCGTGTTGGGTTATGTGGTGCACCCCTGCAGGGAAGTTGATCTATTCGAATAGCCGTGTCCCTCGGTAAAAGGACGACCCAGAGTTGTACCTTGACCTTATGACAACTAGAACCGGATACTTAATAAAACACACCCTTCCAAGTGCCAGATACAACCGGTGGTCGCTCTCTCACAGGGCGACGAGGGGAGGATCATCGATTAGGATTATGCTATGCGATGCTACTTGGTGAACTTACCATCTACTCTCTTCTCCTGCTGCAAGATGGAGGTTACCAGAAGCGTAGTCTTCGAAAGGACTAGCTATCCCCCTCTTATTCCGGCATTCTGCAGTTCAGTCCACATATGATACCCTTAATCCTTTTGATACCAATGCATACATATGTAGTGTAGCTCCTTGCTTGCGAGTACTATGGATGAGTACTCATGGTTGCTTTTCTCCCCCTTTTCCCCTTTCCTATATCCGATTGCTGCAACCAGATGTTGGAGCCCAGGAGCCAGATGCCACTGTCGATGACGACTACTACTACTCGGCAGGTGCCTATTACTACGTGCCGCCCGCTGACGGCGACCAGGAGTAGTTTAGGAGGATCCCAGGCAGGAGGCCTGCGCCTCTTTCAATCTATATCCCAGTTTGTGCTAGCCTTCTTAAGGCAAACTTGTTTAACTTGTGTCTGTACTCAGATATTCTTGCTTCCGCTGACTCGTCTATGATCGAGCTCTTGTATTCGAGCCCTCGAGGCCCCTGGCTTGTAATATGATGCTTGTATGACTTATTTTATTTGTAGAGTTGTGTTGTGATATCTTCCCGTGAGTCCCTGATCTTGATCGTACACGTTTGCGTGTATGATTAGTGTATGATTAAATCAGGGGCGTCACAAGTTGGTATCAGAGCCGACTGCCTGTAGGAATCCCCCTTCCACACTCCTTGGCCGAAGTTGAGTCTAGACATTACAAAAAACTTTTACTAACATTGTTGTGTGCCTTACGGGCCCACGTCGCCATCTGGGTGGTATTAGGATCTTTTACTCCTCGATCCTTACCCTGGGACTCTGATCTCTCTTCTATTCGGGTTAAATGATTTTGCTAAAATCTAACTCTAGGTTCTCGTTACCACTTCCTGCCGGAGAATCCTTTCATTACGGATGGTCGTCTGCTTCAATAGAAGATTCTGACAATACTCTCCAATATTTTCTCGAGACCTTGTGCCTGTTGCTTTTGCAATTCCCTACCACCGAAAAATCCCTATGGATAAATACTTACACCTGTCATTCTTAATTTTATTCCCAGTTGGTCTTGTTATTACAAGATACCCCGTAATACTCATCATTGTTTCGATAATCCTTTGGGCTTACTGCCTTGCTGTTCTTTGTCACCTGAATACCCCTATGGATAATTCTCGAACTTATCGAGTATCCGCTCACCCCCAGTTGTTCATGTGTTTCACAATGGTCTTCGAAATACTATTCGATCCTCCAAAAATCCTTAGTAGCTTATTGCTCTGCAATACTTGTCTGCTTGCATTATGGATGCTTTCCATATGTCTGGCAATATTCGTTAGTATCCTTAGACACTGTAATTTTGATATTATTGATTCAACATGAGTGCGAATGCACACAATTATCAGTTGATCTTTTTAAATTATCTTTCTGGCTCAGACGTCATTTTTGAACATGAGATTGTTCTCGACCAATCTGTTTGCCGTCAATTGTACTCTTAGGTCTATTGAACTTATCCACCCTTGATCAGCGCGTCTGCTTCTGATCCTTCTATTTGGAAATCATAATTACTTTGATATCTAAGCATCGAATCATTCTATAATCTGATGCCCTTGCATCCTTTCTTCAACTGATTGTGTGCCGATGCTCACATCAGCTCCGCTATGGACCGTCAGATCCTTTATTGGATTATTATTCGACAGTGTCCTCCTTATTCAATAACCTTGTGAGCCTTTCCTCGGATACATAATGCTTTTGGTAAATTGTAACCTCCGTTTTCTCAACCATGCTCTATTTTTGAGCTGGTGGTATTTACGATCGAAGCTTGTGGTATATGTTTCCACAATACCCTGATGGGTTGAACCTATGTAACGCCCTCGATGCGGCTATATCTCCCACATGTCGAAGCACGACTTAGAGGCATAATCGCATTGAAAGCAATGTCGCAAGTGAGGTAGTCTTCACACAACCCATGTAATACATAAGGGGAAGAGATACATAGTTGGCTTACAATCTCCACTTCACACAATACATAAATAAAGCATTACATCATCCAAATACAATCAAGGTCCGACTACGGAACCAAAATAAAAGAAGAACCCCAAATGCGACAAGGTCCCCAATCGACCCCAACTGGGCTCCACTACTAATCAACTAGAACGAAAAACAACAAAAAGGACAAGATCTTCATCGAGCTCCTCCTGAGCTTGGTTGCGTCATCTGCACGGACTCATCGGCACCTGCAAGCTGGGTTTGGAAGTATCTGTGAGTCACGGGGACTCAGCAATCTCGCACCCTCGCGATCAAGACTATTTAAGCTTATGGGTAAGGTAAAGGTAAGAGGTGGAGCTGCAGCAAGCGACTAGCATATATGGTGGCTAACATACGCAAATGAGAGCGAGAAGAGAAGGCAAAGCACGGTCGATAAAAGTATGATCAAGAAGTGATCCTAAAACAACCTACGTCAAGCATAACTCCAACACTGTGTTCACTTCCCGGACTCCGCCGGAAAGAGACCATCACGGTAACACATGCGGTTGATGCATTTTAATTAAGGTCAACTTCAGGTTTTCTACAACCGGACATTAACAAATTCCCATCTGCCCATAACCGCGGGCACGGCTTTCGAAAGTTCAAATCCCTGCAGGGGTGTCCCAACTTAGCCCAAGACAAGCTCTCATGGTCAACGAACGAATAGACCTTCTCCCGAGACATTCCGATCAGACTCGGTATCCCGGTTCTACAAGACACTTCGACAAGTTAAAACAAATCCAGCAACACCGCCCGAATGTGCCACAAATCCCGATAGGAGCTGCACATATCTGTTTCTCAGGGCACACTCAGATTGTCCTAGGTACGGGTAGGCCAGCCCAGAGTTGCCCCTGGTGGCCACCGGCAGCTGACAGGTGGACCAACACTCAGAGGAGCACTGGCCCGGGGGGTTAAAATAATGATGACCCTTGCGTCTGCAGAACCCAAGGGAAAGAAAAGGCTAGGTGGCAAATGATAAAACCAATGTTGGGCATTGCTGGAGGAGCTTTACTCAAGGTGAACTGTCAAGGGGTTCCCATTATTACCCAACCGCGTAAGGAACGCAAAATCCGGGAACATAACACCCATATGACGGAAACTAGAGCGGCAAGAGTGGAACAAAACACTAGGCAAAAGGCCGAGCCTTCCACCCTTTACCAAGTATATAGATGCATTAATTAAATAAGATATATTGTGATATCCCAACAAGTAAACATGTTCCAACAAGGAACAACATCTCCATGTTCCAACAAGAAACAAACTTCAATCTTCACCTGCAACTAACAACGCTATAAGAGGGGCTGAGCAAAGCGGAAACATAGCCAAACAACGGTTTGCTAGGACAAGGTGGGTTAGAGGCTTGGTTCAACAATATGGGTGGCATGATAAGCAAGTGGTAGGTATCGCAGCATAGGCCTAGCAAAAGAGCGAGCATCTAGCAAGCAAAGATAGAAGTGATTTCGAGGGTATGATCATCTTGCCTGAAATCCCGCAAGGAAGAAGAATGAGTCCCTGAAGAAGACAAATGGACGTAGACGAATGGTTCCTCACAAACGCGATGTTATCGGAACTAGCCCGAAGAAGCAACACTGGAAAGGAGCAAACAACATAGTAAACAACCAAGCATAACATGGCATGATGCACAACCAAGTATGATGCATGTCCGGTTTAAATATGCATGACATGGCAAAGTGCACAAACAACTCTACAAATTAAGTGGAGCTCAATATGCAACTCCGTTGCATATTGACGAAACACCACATTCAAGTTATTTAGTTCGATCTTGTTTATGTACCCAACAATATTAAATGTTGTTAAGCATGTCAAGAGGTGAAACATAAAGGGATTATCTATCTAAACAATTTAAATGGGGCCGGATATAGCAAACAACAAATCCGGTAAATCCCCATATGCATTAGTAAATTAACGCAAACAACAATTTAAACCATATTAAAGTTGTTAACATGATGCGGATGACATGCTCAATTTTATGCAATTTTATTAAAAGTTGACAAGAGCATTATGAAGCATTTGTCACCGTGGTGGAAAGGAAAAAGGGTGCCACGACAACGATAACGAAAACAGTGCCACGGCAACGTTCCGGTTCCGGTAACTCGATTGAGATACCGATGCAAAGGAGAAGTGTGCGGATGTGTGCAAAAGATGGTGGGGCGCTCCCGGATTCCGGGTGTCCCACGATTTGGCGACAAGGAAACGAGCAGCAATTTGGGCACGGTGCAAACAAAGGGTGCAACTCATACAACACATGCAAACGTTCTCGGACGGTCGTCTCGGGGTTATACCTTTTCGACGCGTGCATTGTCAGAACGGATCAAGTTCATAGAGGCAAGTAGTCGTTCTCGCGACGGTGGTAGTGGAAGTAGTCGTCCTCGCTGCGTAGATGTTCACACTCCGTAGGTGTTCGGGGTCAACAAGGAACTTGCCGTCCACGGGTCTTCGAGGGTTGATGGTGCATGTTCTGAAGACGTTCGGGCGGGGGTAGCGGTACACATTCATGGAGTAGGTCGTACACGTCGTGGGTAGATGTTCACTTGACGGCCTTCAACGGCGGTAGTTGTTCTCATTGCGTCGTGGAAGTAGTTGCACATCTCATAGTGGTACTTGACGATTTCGGAGACGGCGGAAGACGAACTTGGCGGTCCTCGCGTAGTCGTACATCCCGATGGTAGTCGTTCTCGTTCGTATTGGTACTTGTCGTCGAGGGACTTGGTGCATCCCAGATCTTTGGGCTCACGGTACTTGGCGCTTGAGGTTCCAAATCCAGTTTCGAATGCGTCCACGCAAGACATCACAGGTGCAAAGAGGCAACGGCTTGGCGTTGTTCTGGTCATCATGTGAGGATGCTGCTGATGCTCGCGGACGGCGTGTGGGGGTGCAGGAAGGACGCGATGGAGTCGTTCTTGACCTGCCAGTTAAAACGATGGGGGGCCGACGAAGCTGGAAGAAGGCAGCGGCCATGGCAGGGCTCGAGCTCCTGCTGCTGGTCGGAACAAGGGATGGCGAGGCGAAGAAGGTGTGCAGCGGGGCTTGACGGATCCGGACGGGGGTGGCGCTAGACGATGCGGGCGAGCGGAGGCGCGTAGCAGAGGAGGCCGGTGCGGAGCAGAGGCGAACGAGCACCTCCTGGATGCGGCGGTGGCGAGGACGGCCTGCTAGTGCTTCTCACGGGCGAGAGGACAGCAAGGGAGGAGCCAGCAGGGCGCGCGCGAGGGCAGCAGAGGGAGGTGGCGGCAAGGAGAAGCGGGTGGAGAGGCATCGCGGGAGGAACTAGCACGGGGAGCCGGCGACGCAGGAACCGGGAGCTGTGGCGGCGGAGATGGATGCGGGCGCAGGTGCGAGAGAGAGGGAGAGGAGAGGTAGCGAACGAGGGAGAGAAACGAGAGGGAGAAACGGGATCGGGAAGCAGCGCTGCTCTCTCTCTGACGGCGCGTGAGGAAGAGAACGAGAGGTGGGAGAGATGGATCGAGTGGGGCTCTCCTGGCGGTGCAGCGAGGGGAAAAACGGGAGAGACCGAACGAGGGTTAGGGTTAGAGCCGGCTGGCCTGCGGGATGGCCTTGGGCCAAATGGGCCTAAATGACCTGTTGGGCACCCTCTCTCCCACTCAGAAGAGAAAAAAACAGAGATAAGGAAGAAAAGAAAGAGAGGATAGGGGACGAAGTTGGACGCGCGGATAGTTTTCCCGGACTCACAAAAAAAAATATGTTAGGACCGAGAAAATTAGGAAAGACCAAGATTGAAAGAATAAATTCAAATGTATTTGAATTTAATTCAACTCGTTTGAAAGGAGTAGGGATCCGAAGTTTCCAAAAATGTTGAACATCTAGGAAGAGCCTCGATAAAACGATAAAAGAAAATGAGGACAAGTCGGAGACCAAGAATTGAGATAACCAAGGCATTGGGATTTATTTGCAAGTGTGTCAACGGTTAATTCCAAAAGAATGGAATATTTAATAATAGCTCCATAATTATTAGGAGGATATGTTATATAGAGAAATCACCAGGTGAACTCCCTCGGTTTAAATGGACTGAAAATCCATACAATTTATTTATTTGATTTGAGATGCAAAGATTAAAGACATGATGACATGATGCAAATGCACATGATGTAAAGATGAAAACGATGACCCAAACAAATCACACGAAGAAACCCGGAAACATGGAAGGCAACTGAAGCTTCGGTCTTGGGGCGTTACAACACTCCACCACTACGAGAGGATCTCGTCCCGAGATCTAGAATGGCACCGGAGGAAAAACGGAAGAGAAAGAGAAGAGGTAAAACTAAGTTGCTTCTTTGACAAACGAGTGAACTGAAAGAACCCTGAAAGGTTAAGTCTCGAGAAAACAATACAACGGAGATGAACAAAATTGAAAACACTCCGGTAGGGAAGAGGAACAAGGAAGAACAACTACAGGTAGCACTCCGATTGAAAAGAAAAGGAATTGAATAATAACTTGATAAGATGAGAAGATACTTGAAGAGATCAACAACATACAGCCTCCGGAACTATTGAATGAATGGAACAAGAGGTAAGAAAGATCTCAGACAGCACTCTGGTTGAAAAGAGGTGCAAGGCTTCATAAGCCGAAGAGAACTTGAGCAAAAGGGCACAACACTACGGTTAAATGGATAGGCATGAAAAGAACATGATCTTTGACCAAACGAGATGATGGGTGAAAAGAACAACAACACAATACCTCCGGAACAAAAGAATAGAAGATAGATAATTGAAATAGGAGAATGAAGAAGAAAATGCCAACTTTTGCCACAAAAGAGCTTGAAAAGGCATCTTTAAGAGAAGGGTCGAACGGAGTTTTTGGAGCACCAACAACGAAAAGAATAAACTTGATATGGTCTTATGGAATGCATCTCAAATTAAGAGGTGACAACCTGCCACTCACGGAAAAAAATTGGATTGGAATGAACAAGGAGACGAGAAAGTATTTCACCGGGAGGATAAAGAAGAACTTGGGTCCTTTATAAGCACCATGGATAGCAACAATCCTCAGGGAAGGCTTTTGGTGAAAATACAACCCAAGATAATTCCAACAAAGAGGTTGATGGATTTAAAATATCTCATACTTGATAACTTGTGAATCATGAAAACATGAACTCAAATTATCAAGAATGACATAATACCACCTCCAATGATACAGAAGAAAGAATTGCACTCCAGATTGCACGAAGAAGAATACTTGAGCTCCTTAGAAAAGAATGTTGATGAGCACTTCGAGAATGAATTAATTCATAGATGAACCAACGTGTAGAACCTTCATGAAGAACTCCGGTAAACAAAAGGAATGATCCAACGAAAGGAAAAAAGAAGTTGAAAACACAAGATGAATCCTTGTAATGATTTAGATGAATCTCTGTGATGATATAATTGCGAGAGGTAGGAACTCCGGGACAAAGATAAGATGAACAATTGAGATCAAGAATTTTGATGAACCTCCGAAATAGGGAATTAATCTCTTGGCTGAAAGAAGAATAAGAATTACATTATGCTTATCCTTCACCAATTTAGATTGATGGCAAGCAACGGATTTGGCATACTACTTATTCTCGTTGAAAAGGATTAAGAGAGATATCGACAACTTGATAAGGTCTTCAATGAAACACCGGTAGGATTTGAAAAGCACGAATGCATAGATATGATACACGAAGGAAGAAAACTCTTGAACGAAACGTTAGAATTGAAAAGAACGAATAAAACATGAAGAAACACCGGGAAGGATTGGCAATTAAACGAAGATGCTTGAGAGAATTTAGATCCAAGAGACGAAGAGATTACGAACTGATTAGAGAATCCTTGATTTAGACACCGGTATGATTTAGAGTATGAGAGCTAAAAGCTGGAATGAATAAATCTTAGATGATGGGCTCCGGATAATCAAACTGAACAGAATCTTGAATTGCTCCGGATAGGTGAAAAGAATTCTCACGATCAAAAACAATTATGAGAGGATGGCAACAAGCTAGAATCATGAATCTTGAAGAGAATGGAGCAAGATTAAAGAGAAACTCTTCTTTGGTCTACAAATCTCTGAGAATGATGACGAGAAACACCACCATGAATTATTTGGACACTCCGGAAGAATCAAAACGAAGAGGTTGAGCCAGCGATGAAAAGAATTTGACAGACCTTGGAGAAGTACATCTGACTGATGAAAATTCATTCTTACGTCAAACTTTGAAAATAAGTTTGAGGATAGCTCCGAGAAAATAAGAAGAGTCAGGTAAGATCCTGGGAAGAGACATGTGGGTTAGGGCCCACTCAAAAGAAACACTGTAGAACGATTTTAAGGAGAGATTGCACCGGTTGAATTAAATGGCTTGAATAAGATAGGACCTCGAAATAGCTTGAACGGATGCAAGGTGAAAACACAAATCTTCGAAATATCTTCAACACTCCGGAACAAATGAATAGCGAGAGGTGAATGATTAAGAATTGCACCGGCATGAGAAAGCATTGAAACGAGGAAAGGATATGATCAACAAAGCTTGACTTGAAACCACCGGAGATGAAAAGAATGAAGAATGACGAACTTGAAGCTCCGTTAGAAACTTCATGAGAATCACCGGATAAGAACATTGAAGGAAAAGAATGGAGAGACTTCACATCAATAAGATGGATACTTGATCAAGAATTCTGAATCCTTCACGAAAAAAAAAGGGGGGGGGGGGGGGGAAAACACCATTGAGAACGAAACGAACACTGTTGAGAAGAAATGATAATTGATCTTGCTGATGTTGAAATGATCGGATCCACTTGAAGGGAGACACACCGGTTGAAAAGGACTGGCAAGACAATCTCGATTATCATGAAGGATTGGTATCCACATAGGAATGTGAGGACACCATTTGGGGAAGGTATGGAATCAACACTTGACATTGAAGCAACTTGAATACCACAACTCAAAACAAAACAAAGGATTGGCTTGCAAAATAAGCCAGAACAAACATATGATAGAGATTTCGTCCGAAGTTTTCGTGGTGGGGCCTACACGGGCTCGATCGTACAGCACCATCATGTACAAGGCAGTGCACATGACATACGAAGCGTCCCCGAGTTGGCATAGCCAAGGACTCTTTAAGACACAACGAGACCACTGCAAAACCAACCGTGAATAGGCGGACCACAAGACGTCGAACCCCAATTTCATATCATACATCTGTTGGAAAGATATCCTAAGAGCTACTTGAATTCCCACTTATAAACTCCCGAAAGTTTCCGGTTATGCAATCAGGTGTTGGGGATACAGGGGAAGCATAATATCTCACCCAAAACTAGCAAATCCTACATCCAGTTGTATCCATCCTTCAACACATAACCAAGAAACCTTCGGAAATCATCTGCCTCAACCTTCGAAAAGCATCCGTTATCCAAGTTATGGCAATACTCCCAAACTCCCGCCCTAGTACTGGGTGGCGTCGAGGTTATCTCACCAACAACTGCATAAAAGAGATTTTCGATGTCGGCGAACTAAAATCAGGTATTCCAGAACTGCAACGATAAAATTATGACGACAACACCTCGGAGCTCAACTCCCCGGGACACTGCCACAAAACCCCTGACAGGAGGCACCAAGACAATGTTCTCGTCACAAAACCATCGGAACGATTCCAAGATACCCGTGTGATCCTAAAAAAAATTAGTGAAATTTGAGAAGAGAAGAGTCAAAACTCTACGTCAGGATGCCTTACCAGAGCGATGAAGGGACTGGGGAGTAAAAAGAATTCCTAAACTCTCTGATATATAATTCCTAAATGACTCAAAACATTTTTCTAGACTCAACAACGGCTGCTAAAAACGATCAAGCAATGGGGGCTCCTAAGGTCGGGGAAGGCTCTGATACCAACTTGTAACGCCCTCGATGCGGCTATATCTCCCACATGTCGAAGCACGACTTAGAGGCATAACCACATTGAAAGCAATGTCACAAGTGAGGTAGTCTTCACACAACCCATGTAATACATAAGGGGAAGAGATACATAGTTGGCTTACAATCGCCACTTCACACAATACATGAATAAAGCATTACATCATCCAAATACAATCAAGGTCCGACTACGGAACCAAAATAAAAGAAGAACCCCAAATGCGACAAGGTCCCCGATCGACCCCAACTGGGCTCCACTACTGATCAACTAGAACGAAAAACAACACAAAGGACAAGATCTTCATCGAGCTCCTCCTGAGCTTGGTTGCGTCATCTGCATGGACTCATCGGCACCTGCAAGCTGGGTTTGGAAGTATCTTTGAGTCACGGGGACTCAGCAATCTCGCACCCTCGCGATCAAGACTATTTAAGCTTATGGGTAAGGTAAAGGTAAGAGGTGGAGCTGCAGCAAGTGATTAGCATATATGGTGGCTAACATACGCAAATGAGAGAGAGAAGAGAAGGCAAAGTACGGTCGATAAAAGTATGATCAAGAATTGATCCTAAAACAACCTATGTCAAGCATAACTCCAACACCGTGTTCACTTCCCGGACTCCGCCGGAAAGAGACCATCACGGTAACACACGCGGTTGATGCATTTCAATTAAGGTCAACTTCAGGTTTTCCACAACCGGACATTAACAAATTCCCATCTGCCCATAACCGCGGGCACGGCTTTCGAAAGTTCAAATCCCTGCAGGGGTGTCCCAACTTAGCCCATGACAAGCTCTCACAGTCAACGAAGGAATAGACCTTCTCCCGATACATTCCGATCAGACTTGGTATCCCGGTTCTACAAGACACTTCGACAAGTTAAAACAAATCCAGCAACACCGCCCGAATGTGCCGACAAATCCCGATAGGATCTGCACATATCTCTTTCTCAGGGCACACTCAGATTGTCCTAGGTACGGGTAGGCCAGCCCAGAGTTGCCCCTGGTGGCCACCGGCAGCTGACAGGTGGACCAACACTCAGAGGAGCACTGGCCCGGGGGGTTAAAATAATGATGACCCTTGAGTCTGCAGAACCCAAGGGAAAGAAAAGGCTAGGTGGCAAATGGTAAAACCAATGTTGGGCATTGCTGGAGGAGCTTTACTCAAGGCGAACTGTCAAGGGGTTCCCATTATTACCCAACCGCGTAAGGAACGCAAAATCCGAGAACATAACACCGATATGACGAAAACTAGGGCGGCAAGAGTGGAACAAAACACTAGGCAAAAGGCCGAGCCTTCCACCCTTTACCAAGTATATAGATGCATTAATTAAATAAGATATATTGTGATATCCCAACAAGTAAACATGTTCCAACAAGGAACAACATCTCCATGTTCCAACAAGGAACAAACTTCAATCTTCACCTGCAACTAACAACGGTATAAGAGGGGCCGAGCAAAGCGGAAACATAGCCAAACAACGATTTGCTAGGACAAGGTGGGTTAGAGGCTTGGTTCAACAATATGGGTGGCATGATAAGCAAGTGGTAGGTATCGCAGCATAGGCATAGCAAAAGAGCGAGCATCTAGCAAGCAAAGATAGAAGTGATTTCGAGGGTATGATCATCTTGGCTGAAATCCCGCAAGGAAGAAGAACGAGTCCCTGAAGAAGACAAACGGACGTAGACGAACGGGTCCTCACAAACGCGACGTTATCAGAACTAGCCCGAAGAAGCAACACCGGAAAGGAGCAAACAACATAGTAAACAACCAAGCATAACATGGCATGATGCACAACCAAGTATGATGCATGTCCGGTTTAAATATGCATGACATGGCAAAGTGCACAAACAACTCTACAAATTAAGTGGATCTCAATATGCAACTCCGTTGCATATTGACGAAACACCACATTCAAGTTATTTAGTTCGATCTTGTTTATGTACCCAACAATATTAAATGTTGTTAAGCATGTCAAGAGGTGAAACATAAAGGGATTATCTATCTAAACAATTTAAATGGGGCCGGATATAGCAAACAACAAATCCGGTAAATCCCCATATGCATTAGTAAATTAACGCAAACAACAATTTAAACCATATTAAAGTTGTTAACATGATGCGGATGACATGTTCAAGTTTATGCAATTTTATTAAAAGTTGACAAGAGCATTATGAAGCATTTGTCACCGTGGTGGAAAGGAAAAAGGGTGCCACGAAAACGATAACGAAAATGGTGCCACGGCAACGTTCCGGTTCCGGTAACTCGATTGAGATACCGATGCAAATGAGAAGTGTGCGGATGCGTGCAAAAGATGGTGGGGCGCTCCCGGATTCCGGGTGTCCCACGATTTGGCGACAAGGAAACGAGCGGCAATTTGGGCACGGTGCAAACGGAGGGTGCAACTCATACAACACATGAAAACGTTCTCGGACGGTCGTCTCGGGGTTATACCTTTTCGACGCGTGCATTGTCGGAACGGATCAAGTTCATAGAGGCAAGTAGGCGTTCTCGCGACGGTGGTAGTGGAAGTAGTCGTCCTCGCTGCGTAGATGTTCACACTCCGTAGGTGTTCGGGGTCAACAAGGAACTTGCCGTCCACGGGTCTTCGAGGGTTGACGGTGCATGTTCTGAAGACGTTCGGGCGGGGGTAGCGGTACACGTTCATGGAGTAGGTCGTACACGTCGTGGGTAGATGTTCACTTGACGGCCTTCAATGGCAGTAGTTGTTCTCGTTGCGTCGTGGAAGTAGTTGCACATCTCATAGTGGTACTTGACGATTTCGGAGACGGCGGAAGACGAACTTGGCGGTCCTCGTGTAGTCGTACATCCCGATGGTAGTCGTTCTCGTTCGTATTGGTACTTGTCGTCGAGGGACTTGGTGCATCCCAGATCTTCGGGCTCACGGTACTTGGCGCTTGAGGTTCCAAATCCAGTTTCGAACGCATCCACGCAAGACATCACAGGTGCAAAGAGGCAACGGCTTGGCGTTGTTCTGGTCATCATGTGAGGATGCTCCTGATGCTCGCGGACGGCGTGTGGGGGTGCAGGAAGGACGCGATGGAGTCGTTCTTGACCTGCCAGTCAAAACGATGGGGGGCCGACGAAGCTGGAAGAAGGCAGCGGCCATGGCAGGGCTCGAGCTCCTGCTGCTGGTCGGAACAAGGGATGGCGAGGCAAAGAAGGTGTGCAGCGGGGCTTGACGTATCCAGACGGGGGCGGCGCTAGACGATGCGGGCGAGCGGAGGCGCGTAGCAGAGCAGGCCAGTGCGGAGCAAAGGCGAACAAGCACCTCCTGGATGCGGCGGTGGCAAGGACGGCCTGCTGGTGCTTCTCACGGGCGAGAGGACAGCGAGGGAGGAGCCAGCAGGGCGCGCGCGAGGGCAGCAAGGGAGGTGGCGGCAAGGAGAAGCGGGAGGAGAGGCGCCGCGGGAGGAACTAGCACAGGGAGCCGGCGACGCAGGAACCGGGAGCTGTGGCGGCGGAGATGGATGCAGGCGCAGGTGCCAAAGAGAGGGAGAGGAGAGGTAGCGAACGAGGGAGAGAAACGAGAGGGAGAAACGGGATCGGGAAGCGGCGCTGCTCTCTCTCTCTGACGGCGCGTGAGGAAGAGAACGAGAGGTGGGAGAGATGGATCGAGCGGGGCTCTCCTGGCGGCGCAGCGAGGGGAAAAATGGGAGAGACCGAACGAGGGTTAGGGTTAGAGCCGTCTGGGCTGCGGGATGGCCTTGGGCCAAATGGGCCTAAATGACCTGTTGGGCACCCTCTCTCCCACTCAGAAGAGAAAAAAACAGAGATAAGGAAGAAAAGAAAGAGAGGATAGGGGACGAAGTTGGACGCGCGGATAGTTTTCCCGGACTCACAAAAAAATATGTTAGGACCGAGAAAATTAGGAAAGACCAAGATTGAAAGAATAAATTCAAATGTATTTGAATTTAATTCAACTCGTTTGAAAGGAGTAGGGATCTGAAGTTTCCAAAAATGTTGAACATCTAGGAAGAGCCTCGATAAAACGATAAAAGAAAATGAGGACAAGTCGGAGACCAAGAATTGAGATAACCAAGGCATTGGGATTTATTTGCAAGTGTGTCAACGGTTAATTCCAAAAGAATGGAATATTTAATAATAGCTCCATAATTATTAGGAGGACATGTTATATAGAGAAATCACCAGGTGAACTCCCTCGGTTTAAATGGACTAAAAATCCATACGATTTATTTATTTGATTTGAGATGCAAAGATTAAAGACATGATGACATGATGCAAATGCACATGATGTAAAGATGAAAACTATGACCCAAACAAATCGCACGACGAAACCCGGAAACATGGAAGGCAACTGAAGCTTCGGTCTTGGGGCGTTACAACCTATGCCTTTATTAATCTGTGTGAACCCGAAAGTTTTCACGGGTGATACTCCTCTGGTAATTCACCAGGTAGGTTTTGACACTGAAATCATTTTTATCTAGAGAAGTGAATGAAAGGTTATGCATTGAAGAAGTGGGAGTCGACCTTGAACTTTGTGTTCATGCCCACAGACACGATTTAGATCTTATCATTAAAGCTTCTCTTAAATTAATTTTTTTCCCTTGGTATAAGTTCTTATATCTGGGATCCGGCCTTTTGCAATCGTGGTTCCAACCATGTTCTCCTGTAAAGACCATTTCTCGTGCAAGTTTAAGCACTTGTCCTCTGTGGAGTAATACCCCAGTCCAACCTCTACTTTGATTTGTCGTCGAGTATTACCCCCCTGGTATCTCAAGATTATCACGGAACTGCATAACTTCTTATGAGTTCTTCATCAAGTGCTACATTCTCATTGATTCCAATTTTTCATGGGCTCTGAGTTAATTAACACTCAAAGACATCGATAACTGAATCGAGTCCGCACTGTGATCCAACAACTCTTAGTAATCTTCAATGCTTACGAGTTTGTACTCGATCGTGTCATTTCCAGCTGATTGACTACATCATCATCGTCAGGCTGACTGCTTGACCATTCTACCTATGTCCTTCATCCTCGGGACACAATCCCGACAGTGCTCTAAGCTTACATTGAACTTTCACCATCATATTGTTGTCTTGAGAGACAACTCTGAATTCTGAGATGGCATCTTATCTATGGTTATAATCACCTTTTGCTTCACCATTCCCTTGGCTTGATGTCATCGCCGAGCGATTGCATTCTCATGGAGCCTCTCAACAAAATTTGTTGTGATCATCATCAACATTTTAACTCCTTCCAAGATACCAATCGAATTCATGATGAGAAATACTATCCTTGCCCTCGATGATTTGTGTTATCATCGACCACTTATTGCCTTTTGTTCAACACAAACTTGTTCATGTTTTGTGTTATACCTTGAGTTCCTTGCTACCCAGCATTGTTCTTCTTTACCTTGGATATTACCACATTTTATGTCAAGAATGTCGCGAGAATTTCACCACCTCTTGAGAATTCTTGATACAAGTAATACTTATCACCATCACCATTCCTTCTGGGTCCTCGTGTTGTTCCTAACCGGAATACCGACAAATGAACTATGATGTGTGGATTCAAAACTTCCAGCAACCCTGTTGCTTTGAACCAATGTTTAATTGTGTATGTTTTCCTCGATGCATTCATCATTATACCATTTTGAATTGACAAATGTTATCCCCTTGTTCACATAATTGGGGAGATCCATCTTTTGAGAATCTCAATGGATTGTCATCGAGTCCATCAGCCATCTCCTCACCCTCTCCCTGTTTTAATGATGAACTCTTGCTTTGGAACTCGTTTCCATAGTTCATTTCCCTGAGAACCTTACAATGTCATCTCGACAATTTGTGTTGCACCTTTATTCTCAGGCATCCTGAATCTGAGTTATCTTAACACCAATCAGATCTGAATCTTGGTCAGATATGATGGTTGGAACATATATCCAAGAGTTATAGAGTTGGTCTTATATGACCCGGTAAGGTGAGGTCATGCCTAGCACACCTGATTGGAGGACTATTGTTATAGTTTCCTTTTCAGCAAGGTTATCCATTCTTCCTTGAGGAAATCGTAAGACTTATTATATAAGTTGTTCCTGATGGATCCTTTGTGCATCCAAATTCTGACCCTTACTTGACGGCCATGTCAATGCTATCTTGAAGCATGTCTATGGTACTCCGATTTTCAACAAGAACATTTGAAGCCCAAGGCTACATGTTTCTTGGTTAATTATCCAAACACCGCTATATGGGTAATGTCATGAAATTTCTCTTCCCTTTCCTAAAGGTTTTCTAGTTATATCCCTTCATGGATATCATGCTTTTCTTGCCCTTGGGAAGGATATACCCCTGAAATATGTGTTTAAACACATTTTCCTTTCCATTGTTTGGTTTAACCTTTCTTGTGATCTATATGATCTAAGCAGTAATATTCTCCTGCTTATGTATATACCTCAATGTACAATTCTGTCAGCAAGACCCTGTTACTATTGTTGATGACATTTCGATAGCCACCAATGGACGAGAACCTTGCCTATTGGACCGCCTCATTCAACAAGCAGGAAAATGGTTCTCTTCGTCCCTCGCCCTTGGTATCGATGTTGTTGCCGACATAACTGACAGGCTACCCTCTGACACGCCTTGCTATCGTGACCGTGCAAGGTGTCGGCCCCTTCCTATTTTCAACCACATGGTGGGCCCATAACCCACAGTTCCATAGGATTGAAACCTGACTCTCCTATACACCCCTGTTCTTAAGGTTGTTCCTCGCACCTGGCCTCATATGTAATTCACGAGCCACCTTCCGTGTGATCCTCAATTCTGGTATTAAACACAATACTTGTTTCCGTTGCTTTGAACCCCTTTCACACTCTGTTTCAGGCAACGAACGATTGCCTACCCGCTTGAAACTTCTCATGGTACCTCCTTACTTTACTCTCGATATTTTCTTAAGTTTTAGTTCGAGAGTTACTTTCCGCCACCTTCCCCGATGTTAGTACCAGCTAGTCGACCTTGCAGAGGTCCGTTCTCCCGGAATATACCCACCCTTTATTCTTTCGTAAGTACGATGGAGTTCCCAAAGAAAGGAAGCCAACTTCATCATGATGACCTGGAGCAGAGAAATAAAGACATCATGGTGACCTCTTCGAGAAGAGCAACCATAGACGAGAAGATCCGTTAGAATTTCGCAACCAGAACTTTCCCCCTTGCATCCCTCTTAAATCTCGGGACGAGATTTCTTGTAGTGGAGGAGAATTGTGACACCCGGATAATTAAGCTACAATAATCCATGTTAACAATGCCACGTCACCTCGGTTACTGTGGATAAACTCGCGTTAGTTCGAAACCTAGTTCGAATTTCAAATTTAAAACAAAGGAAAATAATAAAGTTTTCAAATGTTAAAACGAAAATGTTCGGAGTGGGCCAATTAATGCCTAGGTATTTATGGTGAAGAGACCACGCTATTACAGAATGCCTAAGTACTTTAAAATGAGATAAAACAAAAAAATATAAGATAAATAAAAAGGAAAAAACAAAAACGGCAAAGTAACAAAAAGGAAAAGGAGCCCCCCTTGGGCCAACCGGCCCAGCTAGCCACCAGGCCGACTAGGCCGGCCCGTCCCCACTCCCACTTAACCCCCATGCCCACGCCCCCGAAACCCTACCCCCACGTTCCC